>NW_028261395.1:29897811-30017811 GCF_051295495.1 Thamnophis sirtalis
CCTGGAAAGCAAAATCAACACACTTACGCAATTATTTTGTCCTGTCCTAGAATATGGACAGGCATCGCTAGCAAGCCACAAAGCTGTCAATGGCGTGTCAGGGTGTGATGATGGCATTAAGAGCACCAATGATGGCATGATGATGTCATGACATCACTTGTGTTTTCTTCTTCCATGGATGCCCCTGGGAATACAAACTGCAACGTTCTAGATAGATCAAAGCTCACAAACGATGAGTGTTTGGTGGTCACAGCTGATGTCATTCCATTGGGTGTCTGGAAGGAGTATCACACAGTCTTCCTCGTTCAAGTTGTTAGGCTCCGAACGTTTCCATTTGGTGTACCCCACTGCCTGTCCATTCAAATACACAAACTTGCCTTCTGTCTGGATGTCACTTATACCCAGGTATATGTGCTTGCCATTCCTCTTGGCCATTGCCGCCAAGGCCGTGTTCTCAGCCACGTTCCTGGCAGCCGCCAGGGCACCACCGGCGTTGCTGCAGAGAGCTTTCCCATTTGCAAAATTGTCACTCTGACCAGTTGAAACGAAGGTTTTCCCTCCGATGGTGGTCACCCCCTGCATTGAGAAGACTAGGCAGAAATAAATCACCCGTGAAAACGAATAAACATCACTCAAGGCAAACATTGAAGGTGCACATTGACAGATCTCCTTCCAGCTTAGCTTAGGGATTTAGCTGGCAACCCTATCAAAATGATTTGTTGTGGCCACTTCACTGTGCTTTGTTCCCCAGCGAAACCTGGGAGTAAGGCCACAGGTGAATGGCCCCTCCCACAGGGAATAAAAGAGGAGCGAAAGGGGAGTGGAGTTTGCAGGAGACAATTAGTTCATTCCTGCATTCTTGCCAACTACTGTGGCATCTGAAAGATATTGGCCTGGTCACTCTCCAAGCCTGAAAAAAGTTGGTAATTGTGAACTATCTTGAAAGACTGTGGGAGAGGAAAGACTTTGCTGGAGAAGAATTCACTGTAAATTAAATAAAAGGGGTTTATTGGGACAAGGACTCAGCTTTGTGCTGTAAAAGCCTAGGTTAGAACAGGTTTTTTCCCTGGCAAAGCCTATTCTTCATACAAGGACTAAAACCAGGTCCACCAGTTAACTAGGTTTGCCACTGCCTTCTTCATTGTGGTTTATTCCCCAGTGAAACCTACTCTCCATACAAGGACTAACCAGGTCCACCAGCTAACCAGATCTGTCACTGCCTTCTTCACTATGGTTTATTCCCTGGCGAAGCCTATACTCCCTGCAAGGACTAATCAGGGCCATCAGCTCACCGTTTCCAATCCAGTAACTTGATCTAGCTCAATGCAAAGCTGAGTTTTGTCCAGAAATCATTAGGGCTTAGCTGTGGATAGATATCCCCTAGACTGTTCTTAATCCTTGTAGCTTTTCTGCCTTCCTTATAGAGATGTTGTTATTTTGATTTGTTTTTCCTCTCTGGGAATTGCATGTGTATATGTGTATTCTGCAAAGCGCTTTGTCCATTGATTATATTCCCTGCAGACTTCTTATTTACGTGCAACCGGATTTAAATCTCTTGAACACTCTTCAAGGAGTTTTTGGAAATTCAGAAGCAAGGCGTGAGCAGAGGGGAAAATATCTAGGTGGTTTGAAAAAAATGGTCAAGATCAATATCTAATAGATGTTAAAAAGAATGGACGGCGTCTTTTTCTTGTTTTTGGATGGGGCTTCTTTTGAGATCAGCTAATAAAAAATAGAGAAGCAGTGGCTAAGATGCTGAACTTGTCAATCAGAAAGGTCAGCATTTTGGAGGTTCGAATCCCTAGCGCCACATAATGGAGCTCCCGTTACTTGTCCCAGTTTCTGCCAACCTAGCAGTTCGAAAGCATGTTAAAAATGCAACTAGAAAAATAGGAACCACCTTTGGTGGGAAGGTAACAGCGTTCCATGCACCTTCGGCATTTAGTCATGCCGGGCACATGACCACGGAGACGTCTTCAGACAGCGCTGGTTCTTCGGCTTAGAAACAGAGATAAGCAATGCCCCCTAAAGTCAGGAACCACTAGCACATATGTGCGAGGGGAAACTCTTAATAAAAATGAATACTGCCACCTCACTGGAAAGATAACACTTACATGAATTTATTTATAACCAGTGGTGGGCTGCAACTGGTGATTGCATGCTTCGTATGTGCACACACGCTTTGCGCATGATTGTGCCTAATGCACTTGCACACAGCGTTTAAAATACAGCAATTTGAAGCTCAGCTGCTTACATTCTAAGGCAGGCCCCGTAAGTAGAAAAACAGAGGCACAGAAATCAGCTGTGCTGCGCAAATCAGCTGAGCCAGAAAGAAAGAAATATAGGACAGGATAGGATGGGTGCGGGTGGGCAAACCAGCTGATCGTCAGAACTATCGGTTCGCATGAACTGGTCCAAACTGGCAGCACCCCACCACTGTTTGTAAGTAAATCTACATGGGGTAAGTAAGCAGTCGGGTACCCTGAGGTTCTGTCTTAGACCCAATACTCTTCAACAACTTCATAAATGAGTAAGATGTGGGAATAGAAGAGGAACTTATCAGATGTGCAGACAACACCAAGCTGGTGGGAATACCCAATACTCCAGAAGGTAGGCTCAAGATCGAGATGGATTTTGACAGACTTCAAGTATCAGTACTGCTTTATAAAGCCTTAGTAAGGCCACACTTGGAATACTGCATCCAGTTTTGATCACCATATTATAAAAAAGATGTAGAGACTCTGGAAAGAGTGCAGGGAAGCGCAACAAAGAGGATTAGAGGGCTGGGGGCTAAACATATGGAGAACATTTGCAGGAATCACCACTCCAGTGGGTGCAGTGGTTAGAGTGCAGTACTGCAGGCTACTTCCGCTGACTGCTAGCTGTAGTTCAGCAGTTCAAATCTCACCAGCCCAGGGTTAACTCCGACTTCCATCCTTCCAAGGTGGGTAAAATGAGGACCCAGATTGTTGGGGGCAAGAGGCTGACTCTGTAAACCGCTTAGACAGGGCTGTAAAAACACTACGAAGCAGTATATAAGTCTAAGTGTTATTGCTATGTCTGGTCTAGTGATTGCATTGGCTTTTTTGGCTGCTGCAGCACACTGTATCATCTCTGAAGCTGGCCTGACTGAGACCATCTTGGAGGCTTCAGTGATTGTCCACTAGGACTTCAAGATCCCTCTTGCAGTTGCTACTATTGAGTCAAGTACCTTTTCATTTGGTTTTCTTGCCTAAATGTAGAACCTTGCTTTCCTCATCACTGAATGGAAGAGAATGAGTTGGCCACACTGCTCATTGTTTACTTTCTCTGCCTTCCCCCAGATGTTGCACACAAACCCAAACCAACAGCTAACCCCCCCAAACCCATATTCTTTCTTACTTTTTTTGCTTTTGGTAACTTCAGCTTGTAATGTCTGGACCATCTTTTCCAAAGCAGCAACTTGCCTTTGAACTGTATCAACGGCTACAGAGAAAAACAGAGGCAAGGACACCTAATTAACCACCAAAACTTCCATTTATTTTCATCCTTTTACCTGTGCTCTTCAAGTAAACTCCTCTGATGACCTGAGACTCGGGAGAACCCCTGACTTCATCTTTTAGAGGCTTTCTTACAATCATGCAAGAAGTCCAGAAGATACAACATTGAACGGTTAACTTTCCTATTTCAACCACTCCTCCTCCACATTTTATTTGTCTAATGTGGGGGTATCTAACCTTGGCAAGTTTAAGACTTGTGGACTTCAACTTCCAGAATTCCCCAGCCAGCATGGGGAATGAGGAATTCTGGAAGTTGAAGTCCACCAGTCTTAAACTTGCCAAGGTTGGACACACATGGTCTATTATATCTAGATCAGAAAAATCTGTATTGTACTGTGAAGACAAAGCTCCAAAAGAAAATAAATAATGCACCAAGAAACAGCTTGTGGCAAATGAACACCCTATAATCATAGCTCGGTGCAAACCCTGATTGCAGGTATTAACAGATCAAGCATTAACTAGTGTACATATTGGGAGACTAATGTATTTTATAAATGCAATACTTTTATTTACTTTTTTATTAACAAGGGGAGATTATATATACACACACACATACACACACACAAAACATACAGCCTGTTGTGCCTTAAAATGGCTTCTACTGTACTGCCGTAAAATGGCTTCTACTGTACAGCGCTGTGGAGTCGCTATGGTAACAGCTTCACAGTACTCCACAAGGGGGCTCCCTCTGGTAAGGGGGAAAATCCAACATTAGAAATTACGTTTGGTTCAGATATTTTCCCGCTATAAATACATACCTGGGCAATGCCGGGTTATCAGCTTAGTATATAAATACAAAGGAGGGCTGCTTAAAAAAACATATTGGCATTAAAATCAATGTTTGGGTTAAATAAGAGGATTTAGATTTAAAAAAAAAATAAAGAAGAAATGCTAGTTTGGGACAAGCCCAATTCCTATCAGCTATAAATTAAGAAATTCTTGCTAGTGTGATGGAGGTAACCAAGCTGAATCAGGAGTTCAAGAACTTTGTTGAATTAAAATAATCAAGAGGTTTACATTTGTTCTTCCAGGATTTGAGACAAGGAATCTCTCCCCCTGCTAGAAGTTACACAAGGCTAGCAAAGCAAGAAAAGCAGAACTGTTCCCAATTGCTCTTAATAGGCATTGCAAAATGACCCATATTTGAGCTCTTCTTGGAAATATCCGAAAACTCCCCTTCCTTCTCATGAAGTCAAAGCTCAGCATCAAGGAAAACTTTCTTACCTGACATTTCTCCTTTTTGTCCTTTCTGGCCTTGGGCTCCTGTGTTTCCCTTCGGTCCTGCAGGGCCAGCCTTCCCGGGGAAGCCTTGTTGACCCTTCACTTGGAGGCCTGGGGTTTGAGACAAAGCACCATCTCTTGGACTCCCTTTGCCCAAAATAGCCACCCCCTTCCCCAAGCCGGTGGTATTCTGCCAGTTCAGACTGGTAGTGGAAATCACGGGTGGGCTGCCCCCCTGTCCCAGCTCTATGCCATCCCATTTAGGCTGAGCGCATGCGCAGACACTCACATTTGCAAACCAGTAGGGGAGGTAAGTGAACACCTCCACTCAGCATCTATCTATCAAACATCTCCAGTTCAGAAGCTTGTATGGCGATGACATGATGTTTTGCGAGGCTGAAGGATCAGTTGCATGAAAACCTACGCCATTCTCAGATAGCTAAAGTAAGCAACTTTATTCTAGAGTTTCCCCCCAGACTCTTGTCTTCCCCTGGGGATGACCAGATGGACCAACTTCATGGATCTTGGAGGAGGTCACGTTTATGCCACTGGCTACTGTGGAAGACTCTAAGCTAGATCCTCACTTAACCCCTCCTTCCAGCCTAGCTGGAAGTTTCCCAGCATGACAAAAAGCAAAGAAGAATCTATAACTTTTGTGTTAAAGGTCCTTCCTTCTTTTTGTTTAAATACAAAAATAAGATTAAATATACAGTGTTATGTAATGAACTGTGTGTGTGTGTGAGAGAGAGAGAGAGAGAAGAGAGAGAGAGAGAGAGAGAGAGAGAGAGAGAGAGAGAGAGAGATTTCAGAAATTATACCTGTGTCTCCTTTCTCTCCTTTGGCCCCATCCCTTCCATCTCTCCCTGGTAAACCAGCGACTCCTGGGTTGCCACAAGCCAAGACGGTGCAGGAATTTGTATCAGGAGCAGCAGCCGAAGCTAAGGATGCTCCTAAGAAGAGCAGCAGCAAAATGTTGAAAGGTTGGAGGAAAAACATGGCTGGTACCTTGGATCGAGAACAAAATTAAGGAGAGATTATTTGGAGTGATGTGGTTTTGTTCATCTTTTAGAGTTCATAGACCAAAATAGATTTATGCAAGGTATCTGGACGATGTTCAAAGCTACGTATTCCCCAGCAACATTCTCCAAGTAGAGATGACATATACAAAATAAATAAATCAACCAAGTAGCGACGTTGTTGAGTTATTTAATCGGTCATTCGATCTCAGTTCTCCAGATCTTAGGGAATCCTGTGATTCAAATTTCTTAGGAGGCAGCAACAGAAGTAGACATTGCAAAAGATTTGCTGTAAAGATTTACAAAGCAGAGCTTGAGCTAAAAGTGAAATCAGAGTTGCTTACCAGAGTGTTCCTTGGTCAAATAAAGCAGTTCTTTCACTCTAGAAAGAGATGCAGATTGATCCAGAAGGAGTAGATTCTCTTCTCAACAGCAAGAAAAGAAAACAGAAAGAGAAAAGAGCATGCTGTGCGTTTTACTTTAGCTCTGTTCTTGCTCAAGATATTGGATTGCAAAACTAATATTTGCTTTGTTCTGTTTACTGGCATACATATATGCCGGTAAATCTTTGCCCAGTTTATTTATTGCAAAACCACTGTCAGTTGTCAGATCAGATCAATTTGCATAGGTCCGAATTCCATTCCCCCCCCCACTCAGAAGTAGTTTATCCAGTCCTCTTGGCCTTCTCAGGGATTAATTAAATGAATGATTAACTCTGAATTATAGTTGGTTTCATATTTCTGACCAAACATTTGTTCTTGTAAAATGGTCTTTTTTCTTTTCTTTTCTGGATTTTTTAGGCCCTCAAACTTTGTTCGTTCGTTCGTTTGTTCGTTTGTTTGTTCGTTTGTTCGTTCGTTCATTCCATTCCATTCCATTCCATTCCATTCCATTCCATTCCATTTCATTTCATTTCATTTCATTTGTTCTGAGTAACAATTCATTACCAAAACATGATTCCATCCAGAATGCAATCAGTAGGGAAATCATTTTTTTTTTACTACTGGTTCTTTGGGCATGGCTTGGTGGGTGTGGCAGGGGAAGGATACTGCAAAATCCCCATTTCCTCCCAATCAGCTGGGACTCGGGAGGCAGAGAATAGATGGGGGCAGAGCCAGCCAGAGGTGGTATTTGCTGGTTCTCCAAACTACTCAAAATTTCTGCTACTAGTTCTCCAGGACATGTCAGAACCTGCTGAATTGCACCCCTGAATTCATAGTTGCAAATTAATACAGAATAAATTGTTGACTAGATTCTTTGACTAAAGCTTTAACATTCTCACAACTTTCGAAACTGGTGAAAACTGCTTGCAGAGGGATATATTGGTCAATGGTTCTCTTGTTTACAATTATTAGAAGGGTTTTAAGTAGAGAAAAGAATTTATGGTTATGAACATTGTAAAACTGAGTTTGAAATAGAATTGTGTAGAAATTATGAACGTTTTACTGCTGAAGCATATAAACTTTTATTGAAATTTGTAACAGAAGTGAAAAAATATGTGATAAAATGGGCTAAAAACTTTGGTTAGAATATACAGTTGGAAACAATGGGAAATTTTGTTGATGAAAGGATTGACATTCTCATTATGTTGTCATCGTAAAGAGATTTTTTTTAAAAAAAAATGATGTAAGGTTGGTATTGGTTACCAGACAAATTGTACAGAATGTACAGGGTGGGGCATAACCTTTTCCTAGGGGGTCACAGCAACACTTGTAATAACAACACAAATAATTCATACACCATTCGAAAGCCCATCAAAAACTGAGTTTATTGACACGATTTAATAGTCAGTATGACCACCATTAGCCCTTCGAACAGCATTCAAACGAGGTGGATAAGAACACAACAAATCTTCAAACAGTTCCGTTCGATTTTCCAGATTTTTCAACACAGTTTCCAAATTCATTCTCAAAGTTTCAACCGAAACAAATTTAACATTTAATAGCTCATTCAATTCAGTTTTTTATGGGCTTTAAAATGAGGTGTCGCGGAAGTTGTAAACTGCTGTCGATCTTGCTGTGACCCCCTAGGAAAAGGTTATGCCCCGCCCTCTGGAAAATCTGGAAAATCGAACGGAACTGTTTGAAGATTTGTTGTGTTCTTATCCACCTCGTTTGAATGCTGTTCGAAGGGCTAATGGTGGTCATACTGACTATTAAATCGTGTCAATAAACTCAGTTTTTGATGGGCTTTCGAATGGTGTATGAATTATTTGTGTTGTTATTACAAGTGTTGCTGTGACCCCCTAGGAAAAGGTTATGTCCCGCCCTGTATAAAGGCGCTACAAACATTACACTGGAAACCTGAACAACACAAAGGGACATTTTGTTATGTTTAGTGAAACTTTAAAAAAAGTAGAAAATTCTGATTCTTCAGAGGATTTTAAAGATTAATATACAATTGAGACAAGAAGTCTTCTTGGGATTGGTGGACAAACTGTTGTAAAAAAAGTGTTGTGACACTTGGTTTTTGTACATGATAGCTACAGTGAGATATGTGTGTGTGTGTGTTTGTGTGTGTGTTTGTGCGTGTGTGTGTGTGAAATACCACTCATGCATCATCACGAAATCTCCAGAACCATAAAGCCTACAAACTTGAAATTTGGCACGTGTGTTCCTCTTGGATTCTAGGTGCTTGCTAAGAAAGGATTTTTCGAAATGACCATCAGATCATTAGTGTTTCTTATATTATTATTAACATGCTCTGATGCTAAGGAGTTAAATATTCTTTTTTAAATATTTTTTCAATTTTTAATTTAAAACAAATACAGCATCCTTCTTTACATGCTATAGAAAGTGTTGCTTACAAAAAAAATTGTGTATCTCTTCCACAGTCAACAAACATAATTTGTATTAACTTAAGTATTTTAACTCAAATATATATAAGGAGCAAAAAGGAAAGAGACAAAGATTAACCAAAGTTGGAAAAATCACTTTATTACAGTTAGAGGAAATGTCCCAGATTTCACTTCCAAGTAGGGAGAAAGACACTGGAAACATGGTGGCTGTTTGGAAAGATGGTTTTAATGGTGGACAGGATCACATGGTTTGAGGTCCTGGGCAAAAAGGCACGTGTGTGTGTGTGCATGTGCGTGTGTGTGTGTGTGTGTGTGTGTGTGTGTGAGTGAGAGAGAGAGAGAGACAGAGAGACAGAGAGAGAGATTGATTGATTTATGCCCTCTGTTGGCCTTTGAATTTGAGCTTGTATTCTGATTGGTTGTCAGACTCCCATGGGATCATGCAGAGGCAACTCTGTAGGTCGTCTTGAGTCCCAAGCTTGGTTGAGCCTTGTTGGGAGATGATGTAATGAAAGGGCTTTGGGATTCCCATTATGTCTCTACCTGGAGGAGGGAGATCTTTGTTATGTAGAATAGACTGGCCCAGGCCTTAATGACCCATTGACAAAGGTGGGGGCAGCTGAGTTTCTGCCTCCCTTTTAGGGGAAATATTCTGCCCTTTCAATATTTCCTAAAATATTTCATTTTCCTATGAGAGGGGTGGGGGCTTACAACAGTATATAAAAAGTCACTTTTATGCAGTTGATGAGGAAATATAAACAACTCCTGCCCTCTTTTCCTACAAGGTTTGCTTATATCCAGCTGCAGCAAAATCTTCTGACAGCTCTTGGGTTGTTCTGAGGGCACATTGGAGATTTTTCAAAGATGTCTCATTAACACTGCATGAGAGCAGAAGTAGTTTTGACAATCTGCATCTGTCTGAAATGAACTCTAGAGATTTATATTCTCTCAGCCTTGTTTACGTTAGAGAGCTTCGTGTAAGTTTATTTCTGGCTCAGCGGGGCGAAGTGGAAACTGAAATAAAATGAATCTTTTTCTTGCAATCGACAATGAATCGCAGTTCACCATAGTTCAAAGCATGGAGGCCTTTGAACTCTGGTGCTGGAGAAGACTCCTGCGAGTCCCTTGGACTGGAAGGCGATCCAACCAATCAGTCCTAGAGGAGATCAACCCTGACTCCCGAATAAACCTAACTATCAAATCCAATTCACCCCATATCTCTAATCAACCCAGGATTCTGACTAGAGGCACCAAGGATCAAGCTCAAATTATCCTACTTTGGATGCATGAGGCAAAGGCCCAGCTCTTCCGAGAGAAGGCTCTTATGCTTGAAAGGTGTAAATTGGAATTGGAATTGGAATTGGAATTGATTTTATTTGTAGGCCGCCCTTTTCCCTGGGGGGACTCAGGGCGGCTCACAGAAACCAGGGAGAGGGGAATACAATACAATACAATACTACGACAACAACACATAATAAAATAATACGCAACATGCATACAACATTCGGGCGGGGTAGTGGTCCTTATCCCCAGGCCTGACGGGCGAGCCAGTTCTTCAAGGCTGTGCGGAAGGCCTGGACGGTGGAGAGGGTACGAATCTCTACGGGGAGCTCGTTCCAAAGGGTCGGGGCCGCTACTGAGAAGGCCCTCCTCCTTGTGGTTGCCAGCCGACATTGGCTGGCCGATGGGATGCGGAGGAGGCCTAACCTATGAGATCTTATAGGCCGTAGGGAGGTAATTGGCAGAAGGCGGTCTCTCAAGTATCCAGATCCACAAAGAAAGAGAAGAAGAGGAAGGTCAGCAGAAATGTTGATGGACTCAGTTACAGTGGTCTTGAGCATAGTCTGGAAGGTGGAAGTGGCATTACCTGAAAACAGCAGAAGAAAGACCTGGAGAAGATAATAAAATGCACAGGCCTGCAAACAGAAATAGAATCACTTGTGGCAAAAGAAACGACAGGTAATACCAATACTAATAGGTGCCTTGGGTATACCTCAATCTGATTTAAACCTCGTTTAAATAAAAGTTTAGTTCCTAATTTATGCTAAATTAGTCAAGTAATATCTGAGAGTCAGTCCTAGAGGAGATCAACCCTGACTGCTCTTTAGAAGGCCACATCTTGAAGATGAAACGCAAATACTTTGACCACCTAATGAGAAGGAAGGACTCACTGGAGAAGAGCCCAATGCTGGGAACGAAGGCCTGAAAGAACGTTGTCCATGGGTTGCAATGAGTCGGACATGACTTTGCAACTAACAACCACAACCACACAATGAATCACTCTAGAGCTCATGATGGTCCTTCTTTTCAGGAAGAAACTCTTGCTTCATCCCACTACTCAACACCGGATGCTATCATCCTGAAATGTCTGCAGGCATGTATTATGTATATCATCACAAACACCTTTGAGTCTCCTTGCTCAGCATCAATTAAACATTAAATGCAAGCTCACATCATGGGTACTTTCAAAGAGAAAGGTGGACTGACAGCTTTGTGGCTTCCTCTCGAAGGAACCGCTGAGACTTTTTTTTTTTAGCATACCAAAAGAAAAGAAAAAAGGGAAAGAAATGCTCAGAACATTAATTAAGGACACAAATGTTGCGGCCCTGTAAGCAATTTTATTTCATTTTGTTTTTGTAGCAGGAGAGGGAGAATTAGGTAAGGAGAAATGAATTTTGTTCAGTGTATTAAAATTCCTTGAAAAAGTCATGGCAATTAAAGAGATTTGAACTTTTAAGTACAGATGCTGGAGAAATAGCTTTAAAATTCACAGAGCCAGAAAACCAGAGGTGGTATTCTGCCAGTTCAAACCGGTTTGGCTGAGCAGGTAGTGGAAATACCTGCCTCGGCTCTATGGCATCCCATTTAGGCCCTTTTTCAGCAAAAAGTGCATCTGTGGAAGGCTGAACGCCTGTGCAGAGGTGGTGTGTGTGGGTGAAATGAGTGTGCACACATGCACTCAACATTTACAAACCAGTAGGGAAAGTAAGTGAATGCCACCCCTGCAGAGAACGTTCTGGTTGTACTTCAAGTCACTCCAAATTCTGCTTGAATATGTCTCCACATATGTTTCTGAACCCCTTCAATTCAGTTCATTTTTGCAGGGCTTTGCAAAATTCACACGCGGCTCATCCATATTGTGGCAGTGTCCTTCATGACACTCTCTGTTCATCACTATTAAGGCAAAGGCTTCCCCTGTCCAGTTGTGTCCAACTCTAGGGGGCAGTGTTGTTCAAAGACAATTTGTGCAGTCATGTGGCCAGTATGGCTATTCACCAAAGGCGCATGAAACACTGTTGCCTTCCCACCAAAGTGGTACCTATTTATCTACTTGCAGTTGCATGCTTTCGAACTGCTAGGTGGGCAGGAGCTGAGGCAAGGAATGGGAGCTCATCCTGTTGTGCAGTGCAAGGCACGATGCAGTGTTGCGAGAGAAATGGCTGATTTCCACTACAGGAATTTCATTCCATTTTCATTTTCTGGCCCTTTTTCCTCGGATTTAGCTTCGAATATTATATTGTCATAAGGGTGGCTCAATGGCTAAGAAACTGAGCTTGTTGATTAGAAGGTCAGCAGTTCATCGGTTCGAATCCCTAATGCTGCATAACTTGTTGTGAGCTCCCGTTACTTGTCCCAGCTTCTGCCAACCTAGCAGTTTGAAAACATATAAAAATGCAAGTAGAAAAATAGGGACCACCTTTGGTGGGAAGGTAACAGTGTTCTGTGCTCCTTTGGCATTTAGTCATGCCAGCCACATGACTACGGAGACATCTTCAGACAGCCCTGGCTCTTCGGCTTTGAAACAGAGATGAGCATCTCCCCCTAGAGTCAGGAACCACTAGCACATAAGTGCGAGGGGAATCTTTACCTTTACCTTTTACAATAGAGATTTTAAAAAGTGTCTCAAGCAACAAATGCTGGCAGGAAATGCATTTATTTAGAAATTGGAAAATGGATCTATAAGCTGCTACGTTTCCGTGCAAGATTTGCTGTCTAGGCTAAGCTAGAGAAGACTTGGAAGATGGCAACATCTATCTGATGCTGGATTGTAAAAGCAAAGCAGTCTCAAATTAGGTCACTACTTCAGTGGAGGACAGAGGAAGGATTCCAAGGTGGTTGGTTTAAGTGGAAGAAGGCAACTTCGGTTGGAATGACAAGGCTGAAGTCAACAGAGTAAAACTTGACTTCAGATCTCCTTGCTGAAAACAGGAGAAGCTATTGGATTGGGACCTAGTTGCCATATGCTAGACTGTATGTGCAATACACAGATTAAGCTTTCTTTTTCAGCTCTATGGTGGAAATCTTTTTCTTTCCTTACCCCAACCCAATGTCCATTAGATGCTAAATTCACAGATGATTGCCCAGCCGATATCGCAAATTCTATCATGCCACTGGCCATTTGGGTGCATTTCCACACACTTTTCGTAACCAGGATTATTCGGTTCTCCTGGAGCCCAGTTGAAAAATTGTAGAGAATGGCCATTGAGATCTTTAAACTTCTTTTCAGCTGTGCTGTACATGGTTCCCAGAATGGCCCGTTCGTTACGCTGTTCTAATATTTTTTTGAGGGCTTCGTTCTCTTCCGGATTCCTTGGCAAGGCAAGTTTGCCATTCATGTGTGCGCAGTTGCCGGTAGCGGCCTGGAAATCTCCCTTAGAGTCACTTCTTTTGAACATTTTGTCACCCACAAGCATTCCATTGGGAGCCAGGGTAGCTAGAAGGAAAGAGAATAGGAAAACATTGAAATATGCTCTGGAGGCGTCTTTAGTGCCTGGGAAAATGGGAGCGGGCATTTAGAATAGAATAGAATAGCAGAGTTTGAAGGGACCTTGGAGGTCTTCTAATCCAACCCCCTACCTAGGCAAGAAACCTTACACAACTTCAGACAAATGGTTATCCAACATTTTCTTTAAAACTTCCAGTGTTGGAGCATTCACAATCTCTGGAGGCAAGCTGTTCCACTGATTAATTGTTCTCACTGTCAGGAAATGTCTCCTCAGTTCTAAGTTGCTTCTCTCCTTGATTAGTTTCCACCTGTTGCTTCTTGCCCTACCTACCTGTCAGGTGCTTTGGAGAATAGCTTCACTCCCTCGTCTTTGTGGTAGCCCCTGAGATACTGGAACACTGCTATCATGCCTCCCCTAGTCTTTCTCTTAATTAAACTAGACATACCCAATTCCAGAAAGCGTTCTTTATTTATTTTAGCATCCAATTTTTAAATTATCTTTGTTGCTCTTCTCTGCACTCTTTCTAGAGTCTCTACATCTTTTTTACATCATAGTAACCAAAATCAAATACAGTATAGAGCCGAGGTGGCGCAGTGGTTAGGGTGCAGTACTGCAGGCCACTTCAGCTGACTGTTATCCGCAGTTCAGCGATTCTAATCTCACCGGCTCAAGGTTGACTCAGCCTTCCATCCTTCCGAGGTGGGTGAAATGAGGACCCAGACTGTGGGGGCGATATGCTGACTCTGCAAACTGCTTAGAGAGGGCTGAAAGCCATATGAAGCGGTATATAAGTCTAACTGCTATTGCTATTGCTATTGCTATTCCAAGTGTGGCCTTACCAAGGCATTATAAAGTGGTTTTAACACATCACATGATCTTGATTCTATCCCTCTGTTTATGCAGCCTAGAACTGGGTTGCCTTTTTTGGCAGCTGCTGCACACAGCTGGCTCATACTTAACCCCACTCCAGGGGAAGGAAATTGCAAAATCTCCATTTCCACCCCATTCTTTGGCCAACCAGAGATGGTATTTGCTGGTTCTCTGAACTACTCAAAATTTCCGCTACCGGTTCTTCAGAACCTGTCAGAACTTGCTTCATCCCTGGTGATACCTTGTTAACTAGATATTTTAGAGCTTAATAGCTTTAAAAAAATTTTAATCTAAAAAGTAAGTCAATGCATTACACAACTTGAGAAGCAACTGATGATATATTGAAAAGTATAACCTTCATGACGCTCCCATCTCCATGCTTTCCTTACTTGCATTTTACATTGCAGGTTAATGAACATTAATTGCATCTTACTGTTTTATTCTTTTGTACATGCCTTTTATTTACCTTGCTTTATGAACTTTTTAAAAATGTGTCATAAAAAAGGGGAAACATATAAAAGATAAATGAGCAGCTAGACATCTACGTGTGGCTTTCATTTCTCCTTTTCGCTATACTAACTCCGATCATAGTGTGGACACCTTACTTTGTTCAGGGATCTAAATTAAAATTTTAAAGAGGATTGTCCCTCCTCTCACTGAGGACAACGAAGCAGAGATATCCCACTTCTCTGGGTCATTGTTTTCATTGTCAAAATCTACTTTCTAAATAGCTAAAATTCAGGGGCAGACCCTGAAAAGCAGAATAGGACTTGAGGGGTCATTGATGCCCTCTGAGCTTATAGCAATAGCAATAGCAATAGCAGTTAGACTTATATACCGCTTCATAGGGCTTTCAGCCCTCTCTAAGCGGTTTACAGAGTCAGCATATTGCCCCCAACAACAATCCGGGTCCTCATTTTACCCACCTCGGAAGGATGGAAGGCTGAGTCAACCCTGAGCTGGTGAGATTTGAACAGCCGAACTGCAGAACTGCAGTCAGCTGAAGCAGCCTGCAGTGTTGCATTTAACCACTGTGCCACCTCGGCTCCTGGCTTGGTTGTTTTCTTGCAGACATCTCATTACCCA
Organism: Thamnophis sirtalis; assembly: GCF_051295495.1. Classification (NCBI taxonomy): domain Eukaryota; kingdom Metazoa; phylum Chordata; class Lepidosauria; order Squamata; family Natricidae; genus Thamnophis; species Thamnophis sirtalis. The sequence continues at coordinate 29,913,068 of NW_028261395.1, forward strand.
ACTAAGTATCATCATCAGTGCTAGTCTAACACCGAAGATGTTACCTAGTTTGAGTAATGACCACAATTGAACCAAATTTTTCTGTTGCTTAAATGAGGCATTTGTTAAGTGAGTTGGGCCCCCTTTTATGATCACTTCACCAGGGGGATGCTGCAATGATTGTGTGAAGAACTAAGTCACTTTTTTCATTGCCGTTGTAAGTTTGAATCATCACTAAACAAACTGTTGTAAGTCAAAGATTATCTGGGGTATAATGAAAACCCCCAGGAGAGAATTCCTGTTATCAGAGCCACTGTGTCAACTCGCGAAGCTTTCCCAACCTGCTCTCAAGTTGCCCTAGGCAGGGGGATGGGGAATCGAGCCTCGCAGCTGCATCGAGGAATTTGCACCTCAGTCAAAACAAAGCACAATCCAGCTGGCAAATGTCAAGGCCATCTCCGTGGAGATCCACAGTGGCCAGCGGGAGTGACTTCTACAACCCACGAAATTGTTTCGTTGGGGAATGTGACTAATGACTCACCTTGGGGGGAGGGGGAAACAGGGTGAGAGTCAAGGTGTGAATTAAGTGAGGTCAGAATTGGCCTCACTTGGTATGTGCCGATATGATGCTCCTTTTGAACCGCGCCTTGAGATTCATGTGCTAATTAGGCATTGGGCAGAACCCTGACACACAGTCAAGCATTTTACATACCTAATTCTTCCACCATTTAAAAGAAACTTGATCAAACCATGGGGAAGCTGCAATGGTCATAAGTGTGAGAAACATTCCTACCCAATTTCCCTGAAAATAAGGACCCCCCCCCCCCAAGATAATAAGCCCAATCGGGCTTTTGAGCACATGAGCTAAAATAAGGCCTCCCCTGAAAATAAGCCCTCCCCGAAAATATTGCAACACAGCAGCAGCCATGAAGTGACAACGCTTGCCGCCTCCTGCACCTCAAAAATAATAAGACCTCCCCCAAAATAAGGCCAAGTTCTTATTTTGGGGGCCAAAAGCAAATAAGACCCTGTGTTATTTTCGGAAAACATGATGAGTCCCTTTTTTCATTGCTGTTGTAACTTGGAATGGTTACAAAATGAAATGTCGTAAGTCAAGGATTATCTGTGTACAGTGGTTATTAAACAATGGGAAAGCCAGAGGACAGAATTCCTGTAGTGTTATCAGAGCCACTGTTGGAGTCCACTGATCTCAGAACTGCCTTGAAAGCCAGATAGGGTTGTCCCTGATTAATATTTGGAGGGAGAACCAGCAGGGTTGTTAGCTAGATCAAGATATGGAAACACACATACCAGAAGGGCCTAACCCCGTAGTGGCCAACCTATGGCATGTGTGTCGGAAGCAGCATGCAGAGCCATCCCGTGAGGGATGCGTAGCCTCTCTGGCTCCTCTTCTGCATTCCTGTGCACACGTGTGCTGGTCAGCTGGCCTTTGTATGCGTAGGAGTGCTGAAACCAGGAACAGCGTTCAGCACACATGCAGGTGCCGACACCAAACTTTGGGGTTTCCGTCGCAAGCAGGCATGGCAGCCAGCTGTGTGTTGGGCACCAGCCCATGACAGAAAGTAGAGGTTTGGGTGCTGGCACGTGCATATGCACCAAAATGCTGGTCTTCCAGATTTTGGCGCTCCTGCATGTGTGAAGGCCAGCGAGGCTGCACAGTCCAGGCGGGATGGCTTTGCATGCCATTTCTGGCATGCAGGTCGGCACACGGCAACGTAAATGGTTAGCCATCGCTGGCGTAACCCCTCCTCCCAAATGTCTTACCTTGTTGAACTTTGATGAAGGTAGCTTTGAGAATGTCCATCTGAATCCGAAGTTCTTTTATTTGCAATTTAAGAAGCTCAAGCTCTGAATGGGAATGGAATTGAGTTAGAGTTCCTCATTGACATCAAATTTAATTAGAGATTCTTCATTGCAAAGAATGATATTTCTAATAGTCACGACCCTGGAGAACATTTCCATCTAGTCAGAGGGACTCAATAACTTGACCCTCCTTCCTAGTGCTCTTTCTTCAGGCACCCAATGATTGGATTTGTCAGATATTTTTTTTAAAGAAACCATGAGGGTTCTCTCATATGTTTTGAAGAAGGAAATAGGATTGAAATTAAATTAAGACTAATTTCACTTTTAGGAATATATGAAAAATGGTATTCTATCTTTGGAACAGTGGTGGAATTCAATTTTTTTATTGCTGGTTCTGTGGGCATGACTTGGTGGAAGTGGTAGGGGAAGGATACTGTAAAATCTCCATTCCCTCCCCACCCCAGGGGAAGGTTACTGCAAAATCCCCATTTCCTCTCGATCAGCTGGGACTCAGGAGGCAGAGAATAGATGGGAGCGAGGTCAGTCAAAGGTGGTATTTACCAGTTCTCCAAACTACTCAAAATTTCCACTACTGGTTCTCCAGAACTGGTCAGAACCTGTTGAATACCACCTCTGCTTTGGAAGTGTATCCTTCATAACTATACATTCTTGTGGAGTCTGTCTTGGAGGTTTTCACCAAACGTTGACTCAAAAATTCATGCAGAAGATGCCCATTCATGATATAAAGAGATATTTCAGGGCTTATTTATCCTTGAGTTTGGGAGCTTAATGCCGCAGATATTTCTAATATGCACATTTAAATTTGAAGTGGGAAGCGCCTCCATCGATTCCTGATATTATGTTTCCTTATGATTTTTTCTGCTAAACACAGTGTCTTTCTTGGTTGAACAAGAAGCAGAGTAACCTTCGTAATAAGACAGAATCAGAGGTGGTATTCAGCAGGTTCTGACCAGTTGTGGAGAACCGGTAGGGGAAATTTTAAGTAGTTCAGAGAACCGGTAAATACCACCCTGGACTGAGTCCCAGCTTATTGGGAGGAAATGGAGATTTTGCAGTATCCTTCCCCTGGAATGGGGTGGGAATGGGTATTTTGCAGTGACCTTCCCCTGCCATGCCCACCAGCCGTGTCCACAGAACTGATAGTAAAAAAAATGAATCCCACCACTAGACAGAAGGAAGTTCATGAGCCCCAAACAATAGATATCCTGCTTTCCAGTGTTTTAAATAGATTTCAATTCCGCTTTTGATAGGAAGGCTGGTTGGACAGGTTTTGCCTGTAGAAAATAGCAAGTTCTAAATCTCTCCTTCATGGACCACAACTATGTTTGCCTGAGAAACCAGTTTATTAACTCAGTGGATGGCAGGTGAAATAACTGCACCATTGTTTGGAGCAGGAAATAAAACAACCTTGTATAAATATGCACAAGTTCAACATATTAAAAAAAACAAAACCTATGAGCCAAGGAAGATTTGGGGGAGGCTTCAGTGAGGGATGATCTAACGATAGATGAACAAGAGGGCCTGTTCCTTTTTCTTTAAGGAGCAGAAGAAAGACTGCCCTCCAGAATGAGGGCAGAGAAGAGCAAAAAAGATTATAAGAGGACTGGAGGCTAAAACTTATGAAGAACGGCTGCAGGAACTGGGTATGTCTAGTTTGATGGAAAGAAGGACTAGGGGAGACATGATAGCAGTGTTCCAATATCTCAGGGGTTGCCACAAAGAAAAGGGAGTCAAACTATTCTCCAAACCACCTGAGGGTAGAATAAGAAGCAATGGATGGAGACAAATCAAGGAGAGAAGCAATCTTGAACTAAGGAGAAATTTCTTGACAGTTGGAACAATTAATCAGTGGAACAACTTTCCTCCAGAAATTGTGAATGCTCCAACACTGGATGTTTTAAGAAGATGTTGGATTTGCTAGGGTTTGCTGCCTAAGCAGAGAGTTAGACTAGAAGACCTCCAAGGTCCCTTCCAACTCTGTTATTCTATTTGAAAGGAAGAATGAAGGAAGGACCGATGGAAGGAAGGGACGAAGGAAGGAAGGAAATTCTATGTTATTCTATTCTATATATCAGAGGAGGAAAAGAGCTAAGATGGCAAAAGAAAAGGAAAAAGTGAAATTTCTGCAATGTCACTTTGCTGTCAGAGATGACGGGATGCTGTCATTTTGATCCTTCAAACAATTCCAGGCCTGTAAACCAGATGTACTCATCACACTGATATCAAAGTTCAACTTTGTACAAATACAAGGAGACAGAAGAAAGGAATTGGTGGTTGTGAAGTGAACACAAACCAAGGCAGAGTCTGTAGAATAAGTCACTCATTGTTTTTACACACAATGCTGAGCCAGAGAGCAGAGTTTATAAAGCTCAGTGGCAGGAATCCTACAACATATTAACACGGATGTTGGAACCCAACCAACATGTACCATTTGATGGGTAAATGAAAGCCAATTGCGATTTATTTGGCAAACAATGACTAAAAGAAACCTGGCTGAATGGTGTGTGACCCTAATATCATATGATTTGGTTTGAGCAGGATCGTGACTCAATGTAACAAGAAAGTAAAGAGAGCTAAGCAGATTCCTACCCGGTTTCCCTGAAAATAAGACCTACCAGGATAATAAGCCCAATTGGGCTTTTCAGTGCATACCCTAAAATAAACCCTCCCTTGAAAATAAGCCCTCCTGAAAATATTGCAACATAGCAGCAGCCATGTGGTGACCACCCTCGCCGCCTACTGCGCCACAAAAGACCTCCCCCAAAATAAGGCCAAGCACTTATTTCATGGGTCAAAAGAAAATAAGACCCTGTCTTATTTTTGGGGAAACACGGTAGTTCTTGCCCCAGCCTATCTCACTAGAATGTTTGGAAGATAAATCGTATTTAGAAAAAGAGCATAATCTGAAAGGGCCTGAAGTCCTAACTCCGTCAAACTGCCTGGATCCTCAATGGAGGGCAGACATTATTTTGGTTAATTGATTAAATACCTCCTCACCCCAGGGGTGAAATGCTCTGAAGTCTGCTACTGGTTCACTTTGCTACCTGTTTGCTTCGTGTGTGCATGCACAGTGCAGAAAAGGGAGGATTAAGAAGCCTTTTCTGAGAACAGCAAGGTGGGGAACAGCTGTGCCATGTGATTTAGGATTTCCTTCTTTTCTAACTAATATAGATCCCATGGCACAGCTGATTGTTGCACAGCCAGGTGAATTGATAGTTCCGATGATCAGCTGTGTGGCAATGAGCTGTGCCGCATGATTTCTAGCTAATATAAATTGTGCAGCACAGCTGATTGTCAGAAATACCCATTCGTCTGAACTGGTAGCATTTTTTTTACCACCAGTTCGGGCGAACCGGTAGCATTTTTTTACTAGCAATTCAGGCGAACCAGTCCAAACCAGTAGCATTTCACCCCTGTCTCATCCCCATGTGCATCTTTCTCTCTCCCTCCCCATTTTCCTCAATCTTAATCAATTTAATGCCATTATTTATTGTTTTATTGTTTTTGTGGGTTTTAATGATTGTAAGCCGCCTCCAGGTAAGATGAAGCGACACAATAAATTGAATAAAGGAATAAATAGTGCAGTACATTAAGTTATCTTCTCTGTCCTGTTGATATTTGCATCATAAATATTCCCTCCCTTTAATATTTTTTTCCCCTAGTTTGTTCCCTCTTTTTTCCCCATAGTAAATTTCGTTTCTGAAAAATGAATCTTACCATTTGTCCCACTTCCCAGTTTATCTTGGTTTGGTGCAGAGAAAGCCAAAAGTTCTGATGGACTTGAAAACTGTTGGAGTCCTGGTGATTTTATAAGAGAAAAACAGATTAGTTCAATGACTCAAAGGAAAACATTCCACTCTTACAGTGTTACTATCAGCCAAGGTTCCTTACATAGTACTAACACTTCAGACTTTTAAAATCATGAGGTGATTTTGCTACTAGTCAGATGTTACTTCCTAATTCTTGCTAAGCCTTCTACTCTACTGGTTGGGTTGTGGGAAGGCCAGTGACACTAGGTATGTCACAACATCATTATGCAAACTATGTGGATAGTACCTTATTTCCTCAAAAATAAGACCTCCCCTGATAATAAGCCCAATCGGGCTTTTGAGTGCATGCACTAAAATAAGTCCTCCCCTAAAATATTTAACTGCGTGCACAGCCGGTCCCCACCATTTTCTGGGGCAAAGGGGGGAACATGTCCCATGCCCCCATGTGCACCTACCATCCATGTGGAATGGCTTCACAGGGGCCGCTCCCAGAAATCCTAGCTACCACGCCCCTTCTCTTAGTGGTGGCCGCAAAAAAGAGTGGCAGGCCCAGTGACACTAGGACTGGCAAGAGTGTGCCAGAAACAGAGAGAGAACTTCTGGCCCTCTCTGGATCAGCTGATCCATGGGCCAAAGTTAAGGGGCCTCTTGCACCTCAAAAATAACAAGACCTCCCCCAAAATAAGGCCAAGTGCTTATTTCAGGGATCAAAAGAAAATAAGACTCTATTTTCATAGAAACACGGCAGTGACAGAATTATGGCTTCTAGCAAACATCTATACCAGAGGTGGGTTCCTATCGTTTCGGCCCGGTTCGGCTGAACTGGTACTGGTATGCCGGCCTGAGTTGCAGAACCGGCAGTGACCCAGGCTGGCCATGCCCCAAACCGGTTCCCTGGTCACCGCAGTCACCACCGCCATCTTGTTTTTGAGTTTTGCACATGCACAGAACAATTTCTATTGAACCGTGCATACGCATGAAGTGGGCCGATGAGCAAAACAGCAGTAACGCCAGCTAGAACCCACCCCTGATCTATACACATTAGTAAGCATTGCTGAATTATTGCTTATGCTCCAACTACAGTGTGTTGCTTCTCCACACAGATTCAAACGATTGGATCTGAAACTGATTGTAGCGGTCTGAACTCTCTACTTATTTGACAAAAAAACAACAACCCCTTTTTTGATATTGCATATCTGAGTTATCAGTACAGTTAATAACAGTATAGTTACTAAATTGCTTTAATAACTATACTGTCCTAATGTAATTTTTCTTCTACATCTTCATATCTCTAGAATCTTTCATCAGTACAACAGAACATGGGAGCTGAACCTGACTCAGAGGGTTATAAGAACACACAAAGTATCTGCACCGTCCTTCTAGGCATAAAAACCAAAAGAAAACAGCACAGTCTCTTGCAGATGTTTAGATACCTTGAATAGCCATTTCTCTTCTGGGATCCCCATTGTTAGGTGCACACATAATCAACATGCATGCACTTTGGAGCCAGTCTTGAGGAGCTGATTTGGAGGTTTCTTGGAGCGAGACCCCCAAGGTCAGCTGAAGAAGCATTAGGAATATCAGCATGGTTTGGATGTTTGGCCTAAGATGACAAAAAAAACCAACAACATAAAACCAGTCAACCTACATCGTCAGAATCTGGATAAAGAACAAGTACCTGGACAATTAATTGTAGAATCCTTGTTGGATGCCTGTAGACATTTCATCCCCAACTTTATTAGTGCATGCAGAAAGAGAAAGAAACTCAGATACCACCTAAATCCTAACAATTGAAGCCTGAATGAGAGGTGCGTTCCTACCGGTTCGGACCAATTCGGCCGAGTAGGTAGTAACTCGGATGGACATGTGCCCGAACCGGTTCTATCCTCGGTGGTGCCATCTCGATTTTCAGTTCTGCGAATGCGCAGAACAATCTTCATTGCAAAGATGTAATTTTTCCCCAAACATTGTGCACATGCACAGACCTTTTTAGCTGCAAATGCGCATGCACGCAGAGCACGCGTCGGGCATGTACGCGAGCGAAGCAAAATTTTGTGCATGCTGAACCGGCAGTAATGCTGGCAGCAACCCACCCCTGACCTGAACTGTATATTTTTTCTACCATTCTGGAATCCTCCTTCCAATTATAGCCAATTCTGGTCAGGTCTATTTGATTTTAAGGAAGTAGGAAATGAAGAGAATTAAAGGTACCACAGTAGGAAATCAAACCAGATTTGGACTGCCAATACAGGCCCAGTTGAAAGGTGACAACAAGGGGAATCGGGAAGATTACAAAGCAGTAAATACTGTAGGTGATTGAAAGTCTATTGCAGGAGTCAAAGTGTCCTGGTTAGGTAGTAATAAACAACAGTAGAAGATAAACAGAAAATACCTTGAAGACAGACTCATCATGAGTTGAATAAAGGAAATCCTTCAGCAGAAATCAGCTTCTCTGTATCTCTTGCAACCTTTACAAGACAGGATTCAGAGAAGAAAAATGCAGCAGAAATTATAGATGAAAGGTAGGTAGGGAGGTAGACAGACCAATCGACAGACAGCCATTTCTATTCTGTATTGTTGCTTCTATTTGAAGAGTAAATTTGGTGTTGAAGGCATTGTTCAAGTTTTCACTTGACCAGGCTGGGTGTTAATGAGGCAACCACCCTCTTGCTCTCATTTCAGCCTATTGGGTAAGGAATGATACCATCAACATCTTTAAAAAAGGTGCAATCTCTCTCTCTCTCTCTCTCTCTCTCTCTCTCTCTCTCTCTCTCTCTCTCTCTCTCTCTCTCTCTCTCTCTCTCTCTCTCTCTCTCTCTCTCTCTCTCTCTCTCTCTCTCTCTCTCTCTCTCTCTCTCTCTCATCTATATCTATCTATGTATCCATCTATCATTAATCTACTGTCTGTCTATGTGGGTCTATCTATCTATCATCTATCTATCATTAATCTACTGCCTGCCTGCCTGCCCGCCTGTGTCTGTCTGTCTGTCTGTCTGTCTGTCCGTCCGTCCGTCCGTCCATCCATCCATCCATCCATCCATCCATCTCTCATCTATCTCTCATCTATTAATCTACTGTCTGTCTATCTATCTATATCATCCATCTATCTATCTATCTATCTATCTATCTATCTATCTATCTATCTATCTATCTATCTATCTATCTATCTTATCTATCTATCTTGTCTGTCTGTGCCTGTCTGTGTCTGTCTGTCTGTCTATCTATCATTTATCATTAATCTACTGTCTGTCTGTCTGTCTGTCTGTCTGTCTGTACCTACCTACCTACCTACCTACCTACCTACCTACCTACCTATCTATCCTATCCCGTGATTCTAATGAATATGCAGACACGCTGTCTGCCACGACTAATTACTGACTTAAAGCCACCCCTTGGCTAGGAGTCTAGAACGCTGTCTTCAAGAAACCAAGATTAGACTTACGGAATGCTTTCTCAACGGCTAGTAAAATGGACTGTTGTTTCCTGCAATGATTCCCCTCCCCTTGCTCCACCTATAAACTCTTTGGGAGGGGCCACAACAGTAGCCAGCTTTCCCTACTTCCTTCTATGACGTCTTCTCCACAGCTGCTCTCTTCTCTCAGCTCTACGCACGCACACATCAGGGACAACCTCCCTCTGTTCCTCCTCACTGCTCCCTGACTCAGATGCCACCCGGTGGCCAACAGGCCTCTCTAATCCCTGCCCTGACTCCAAACACCCTCCAGCGTCTTCCTCATTCTCCAGAGCAGTCCCAAAATGGTCATTGCTGTCAGAGTCCACCAGCAACTCAGCCGGCCGCTGCTGGGCCACAACACTATCATTAATCTATTGTCTGTTTGTCTATGTGTCTGTCTGTCTGTCTGTTTATCTATGTAGCTATCTATCTTTCATCTATCTATTGTTCATCTATCTAATCTATGTCTTCCTACCTGCCTGCCTAATTGTCTGTCTTCTATCTATCTATCTATCTATCTATCTATCTATCTATCTATCTATCTATCTATCTATCTATCCATCCATCCATCCATCCATCCATCTATCTATCTGTCATCATCTATCATCTATCATCTATCTTCTATCTATCTATCTATCTATCTATCTATCTATCTATCTATCTATCTATTTATATCTATCTTTCATCTATCTATTGTTTCTCTATCTATCTAATCTATGTCTTCCTACCTGCCTGCCTAATTACCTGACTGTCTGTCTCTGTCTTCTATCTATCTATCTATCTATCTATCTATCTATCTATCTATCTATCTATCTATCTATCTATCTATCTATCTATCTATCTATCTATCTATCTATCTATCTACCTACCTACCTACCTACCTACCTACCTACCTACCTACCTACCTACCTATCTATCTATCATCTTTCTATCTATCTGTCATCATCTATCATCTATCATCTATCTACCATCATTAATCTATCATTAATCATCTGTCTGTCTGTCTGTCTGTCTGCCTGCCTGCCTGTCTCTATCTATCTATCTATCTATCTATCTATCTATCTATCTATCTATCTATCTATCTATCTATCTTTCTATCATTAATCTACTATCTGTATATGTGTCTGTCTGTCTGTCTGTCTGTCTGTCTATCTATCTATCTATCTATCTATCTATCTATCTATCTATCTATCTCTATTCTATCTATCTAATCTATGTCTTCCTGCCTGCCTACCTAATTACCTACCTACCTATCTACCTACCTGTCTGCCACCTGTCTGTCTATCTTTATCTATCTATCTATCTATCTATCTATCTATCTATCTATCTATCTATCTATCTATCTTTCAATCTATCATCTATCTATCTATCTATCTATCTATCTATCTATCTATCTATCTATCTATCTATCATTAATCTACTGTCTGTCTGTCTGTCTGTCTATCTATCTATCTATCTATCTATCTATCTATCTATCTATCTATCTATCATCTATCTATCTCTATTCTATCTATCTAATCTATGTCTTCCTGCCTGCCTACCTAATTACCTACCTATCTATCTACCTACCTGTCTGCCACCTGTCTGTATATCTTTATCTATCTATCTATCTATCTATCTATCTATCTATCTATCTATCTATCTATCTATCTATCTATCATGTCTGTCTATGTGTCTGTCTGTCTGTGTATCCTTCTTTTTTCTTTCTTTCTTTCTTTCTTTCTTTCTTTCTTTCTTTCTTTCTTTCTTTCTTTCTTTCTTTCTTTCTTTCACCTATCTATTGTTCCTCTATCTAATCTATGTCTTCCTGCATGCCTGCCTACCTAATTGTCTGTCTGTCTGTCTGTCTGTCTATCTATCTATCTATCTATCTATCTATCTATCTATCTATCTATCTATCTATCTATCTATCATCTATCTATATAATCTGCTGATAGAGTAAGAAAATGCCTGTTTCAGTCCCAGCCTTCATTACTGTAAAAAGCATACATGGAATTAAGACATGCCTTGAGAAAAATGCACGTGCTCAAAGGAATTGAAATACCATATAGAAGTGAGGCTTACCTTTCTGAAGTCTGCCATAAATAAAAAACAGCATTCTGATTGTTCAATCAAATAAAATCTTAGTTTTATATATATTTAGAAATAATCAGCAGACTGCATAGAAAAATACAACAGCCATTTTTTTTAAACGTACCTCTACCTCTTTATAGTTGATGAAAGCAAATATTTAACAATAAACTCTTACTTCATTACCAGGCTTGGAGAAATGTTTCTCAGGTTCTCAGCTGATTGAGTGACAAATTTAGAAAGGAATCACCAGTGATTGACTCAAGGTTGAGTCAAAAGACAGACCACTTACTTTGTAATTTCCGCTGTTTTAAAGGCTTTTGGAGAAGAATAAGTTGGTAGACTTTAAGATTTCCATTTATAGACAATAGCTTATGTAATGAGGTCTCACATTTCACATTCTCATTTTAAAAATAAATGTTCTGAGTCATCATATTCAAGCCACATTTTTCAGCCCAGTTCGGTGTCACTTAGCACTGTGACGTCCCCATTGCTTCCTTATTGACACTTGTAAGAATATTAATCACAAAGCAAGTATTGTTGGGTAGTTTTGAAGCATAAGCAAGCAGTATTCTGGCTCTTTATATCTGGTGCAAGCAAATATTTAAGGATAAACTCTTAATCCATTCTCAGCCTTGCAGAAATGGCTCTAAAGATTCTCAACTGACTGACTGGTTTAGAACGGAATCACCAGTGATTTAACACCAAATATTTCTCCTTTCCATCAACACAATTAAATAGTTGCTTTCCTTGTGGGCCCAAATAGATTTTTAGAACAGGATTTTCTTCTTCTGAAGTTGTTTTGCTATGTCTATTGAGAAAAAAGGTAAAGGTTCCTCTTGCACATATGTGCTAGTCGTTCCCGACTCTAGGGGGCGGTGCTTATCTCTTTTCCAAAGCCAAAGAGCCAGCGATGTCCGAAGATGTCTCCATGGTCATGTGGTCGGCATGACTAAATGCCAAAGGCACACGAAGCACTGTTACTTTCCCACCAAAGGTGGCCCCTATTTTTTTACTTGCATTTTTACATGCTTTTGAACTGCTTCTGTTAGCAGAAACTGGGACAAGTAACAGGAGCTCACTCTATTATGCGGCGCTAGGGATTCAAACCGCTGAACTGCCGACCTTTCTGATCGACAAGCTCAGTGTCTTAGCCACTGAGCCACCGTGTCGCTCTATTGAGAAAAGAGCTATTTTAATAATACAATGGAATAAAGTAAAATTAAAATTGCACTATAATGTCACAGATTTCATAAACATTAAAAAAGGGTGGTTTGAGGGTGTTTTGCATAAGATTTATTATTCTTTCATATGATTTTGTAAAATCTTAAGGTGAAAATGATTTAATATTGATGAATAGGATAGGATAAATAGGGTAACAGAGTTGGAAGGTACCTTGGAAATCATCTAGTCCAGCCCCCTGCTCAACCAGGAGACCTGTCTCCATTTCAGACCAATGGTTGTCCAATCTCTTCTTAAACAGTTCCAATGATGGAGCACCCACAATTTCTGGAGGCAAGTCGTTCCACTGATTAATTGTTCTCACTATCAGAAAAATTTCTTCTTAGTTCTAGTTTGATTCTGTTGGAATCAAGAAATATAGCCTATTGATCTATTAAGATTCAATAAGTCCTATGGATAATAGAAGGCCCCAGAAAAAAGAGATATGAACCAAAGTTTTCAGCTAGGGTGATTTCAAAATTTACCAGAAATATTTGTAATCCTGCTGAACCATTACTGTTCTGACCCCCCCCCCAGTTGCCATCCAGGAACGAAAGCCAAAAACAAACGTAAATAAGAATACTTTTAATCAGTCCAGACTCTTGTTGGCTGCAAGCCCAAAATAAACAAAGAGATAAGCACTCTGGCAGCAAGTCCTACAAACCTAGGCTAATGCAAACAAGCAAACCAATTCTCCAAGTTGGCTTCTCCTAATTGTGAACGTTGACTTCTGCAAAAGGGTGTGGCACAAGCAGTCTCTTTTATAATCAGGAGAGGATCTTAATAAGCATCAGCTGAGTGTAATCATCTCATATAATTATGCAGTTGTTCTTGCTGCTGAGTAGCCCTTTGACGGCGTGCATCCCGAAACAACTCACAAGTGTTTTCCAGATCACTCCCTCTGATCCAAGTGTCCGGCGCCACCTGGTGGCCAACCAGTCTCTCCTCGCCCTGCTCGGAGTCGGCACCCTGTCCAGAGTTCTCCACCTCCTCCAGGGCCGACTCATAAGACCCCTCGCTGTCAGAGTCTGGCGGCAGCTCCAACGGCTCCTGCCGGGCCACAACATGTTACTAACGGTGAAATATGTATTTTTGCAAAATATGCACGTATGGATTGGTTTAAAACACGAAGAATGAAACTGTTGGAAATAAAGAATTGAAAGTAATGTACACAGGTGTTCACAGAAAGTGACAGTTAGTGAGGTTGTGAAGCATGTATATGGTAGAAGAACAGTATAAAAGATAGGGTTTAAGATCAGCTCCGGGCTCTTTGATTTATAGCAGTCCTTGTAGGACTTGCTATATCTCATTGGCCCACTGCATTAATATGTTAAGGCAGTGTGTTACTGCTATTATATCTTTTATATCTATTCATTTCTAATGTTCCAAATTATTAGAAACAATAAACTTCTGATCTTAAAATAAGAATTTTTGCTTATGTTGTTGCCTTTGTTTCCTTTTGGAATTTTCCTATGACAGTTATCTCCTTGTCCAGTTTCCATATGTTCCTTCTTTTCCTGCCTTCAGGTACTTTGGAAAATAGGAAACAATCTTCCTTGTGGGGTAACCGCTGAGATATTGGACTGAAATAATAATTTATTGATGGATTGATTTATTATTTTGTTATTTTTACAAATAACTCATGGTGGCAAATATATCCAATGCACCAGAGGTGGGATCCAGCAGGTTCTGACCAGTTCTGGAGAACTGGTAGCAGAAATTTTGAGTAGTTTGGAGAACTAGTAAATACCACCTCTGACTGACCCCACCTCCATCTATTCTCTGCCTCCTGAGTCCCAGCTGATCAGGAGGAAATGGGGATTTTGCAGTAACCATCCCCTATCATGCCCACCAAGCCATGTCATGCCCATCAAGACACGCCCACAGAACCAGTAGTAAAAAAAAATGAATACCACCACTGCAATGCACCTTCCTCCTCTTATTTTCCCCACCACAATAACCCTGTTGGCTGTGAGAGAGTAACTGGCCCACATTTGCCCAGCTGCCTTTCATGGCTAAGGTGGAACTTGAACTTGTGGTCTCCTGCTTTCTAGCCTGATGCCTTCACCACTGGACCAAACTGTTAAAATATTCATGACTGGGAGAGACATGGGAAGAAGGTCAGCCAATGAATAGGCATAGCAACTAAATCAGCCAATGGGAGCTTAAACAAATCTGAGTCTGTGCAGAGAATTGAAATAGAAACTTAAGTAAGAAGTCTGGGCATGACTTAGCTGTATTAAGCAGTCTGCTGCTCTGAGAAGTAAACTAGCAGTCTCTCTGGACTTGTCTGCTGAAATGAAACTAACTACTGTATTTTTCAGAGTATAAGATGCACCGGAGTATAAGACGCAGCAAGGTTTTGAAGAGGCAAACTAAAAAAAAAAAAACTTTTCCACTCTTCAAACCCTCCCAAATGGCCTGTTTTTTTGTGGGGTTTTTTTGTGTTTTTTCTGTTTTTCACAAAAAACAGGCCCGTTTCCCCCCCCCACAAAATGGCAGGAATAGCCTTTAGGGGGCTTGCAGAGTGCTCCTGGGGAGTGGGGACCTCAAAACAAGCAAAAAACAGCCTCTTTTTTTGCAAAAGCAGGCCCATTTTTTGTCAAAAAAATTGCATGTATAGCCTTTAGGAGGCTTATAGAGTACTCCTGGGGGTTGTGGGGGCAAAATTAAGCAAAATACGGCCCATTTTTCACTCATTTCTGCCTTCCCCAGCCCCCAGGAGCTCTCTGAAAGCCTTTATTCATCTATTCTTATGTATATAAAGAAATTAATGAATCCAGCTGAATCAGTTACCTTGGTGTGCTTTCTGGATTTGAATGTACGCAACAAACTCTGACACAAACTTGTTTTCTGATGTGCTAGATCACAGCTGTATGCTTTAGCACTTACTGCTATCTTATGCCATTCGGTCTGCACTCTGTTAGTCTTGTGCCTGAAAAGATGTAACAGAGATCAAACCAAACACTGATAAGCCAAGATGCTATGTTGAGAGGGAAATGGCTTATTTCCCCTTGTGCTGCCCCAGCAGTATATAGATAGTGTAGGAATTAAGAGCTGTCTCCTTTAAGAAACTACCTCCTGGGAAATGTAGGCAGATATTTCCTTATGTAGATCCATGACATGTGATTACATCTGTGTTTCTGATTGGCCACTTGGGCATTCTGCTTACATGCAGAGACAATAGCCGGGCTTTTTGAATTCCAAGGGAGCAATGTGTTTGCCTTCTCTCTCTCAACATGGGAGCGAAATCATCATCTTTTTACACCACATGTTGAGATAGATTATAGAAAGTCAGAAGTATCTTAACACTGATCTGTAAGTTTTGCTATTAAGAATGCCTGATAATAAACTTGATCTGAAAGAGATTCCTAAACATGGAGTTAACTGCATGCCCTGAGCAAGCCTACAACACTTGAGGCAGAGCACCCCTGCTTTTCAAGAAAAATGGGATGCAATATTCCAAATATGGTTTACCAAGGGATTATAACACTTCAATCAGAATAGAGCTGGAAGGAACCTTGGAGGTCTTCTAGTCCAACACCCTGCTTAAGCAGGAGACCCTATACTATTTCAGACTGGTGATTGTCCAGACTTTTCTTAAAAACTTCCAGTGATGAAGCATCTACAATTTCTGAAGGCAAGCTTTCTTCTAGTTCAGGGGTCTTCAACCTTGGCAACTTTAGGCCTGGAGGACTTCAACTCCCAGAATTCCCCAGCCAGCTTGCTGGGGGAATTCTGGAAGTTGAAGTCCATCAGGCCTAAAGTTGCCACGGTTGGAGACCCCTGCTCTAGTTAATTGTCCACATTGTTAGTAACTCTCCTTAATTACAGGTTGCGGCTCTCCTTGATTAGTTTCCATCCATTGTTTCTTGTCCTGCCTTCAGGTGCTTTGGAAAATAAGTTAATTGCCTCTTCTTTGTGACAGCCCTTCAAATACTGGAAAGTTTGAACTGGCCCTTCTTTTCTTTAGACTAGCCAAACCCAATTCCTGCAACCGTTCTCCCTATGCTTTTGGCTACAGGCTTGTAATCATCTTAGTTGCTCTTCTTTGCACTTTTTCCAAAGCGTCAACATCTTTTTTGTAATGTGGTAACCAAAACTGGATGCAGTATTTCAGGTGCGGTCTTATTAAGGCTTTATAAAGCGGTACTCATACTTTACACGATTTTGATTCTGGGCCTCTGTTTTTATACAACCAAGGATTATCCTAGGTTTTTTTGGCTTCCACCACACACTGCTGGCTCATGTTTACGTGACAATTCATTAGGACTCCAAGATCCCTCTGTTTTTCCCTCCTTTGTTGAAGATGGGAACCACATCAGGTCTTTTCCAATCCTTTGGCAGGTGCTCCAGGATTTTTTTTAAAAAAAAGTTATGGTACAATGGTTCTGAGATAACATCTGCCATCTCCTTCAGAACTCTGGGAGGTGATCTATCAGGTGTACATCAAGGTTAGACAGGTGTTCTCTTACAATTTTCTTGTTTATTTTAATTTTTATTTCTAGTCTGTCTTTTACAATTAGGTTAAACTGACTGTTTACTTGGCTTTTCCCCTTGATATTTATATGTTGAAAGAAACTTATTATCTTTGACTTTTGTTGCAAATCTTGGTTCATTGAGAGCCTTTGCTTTCCTGACTTCACCTTTGTAGATTTGGGCTATCTGCCAGTATTCTGCCTTAGTTATGTGTCCCTCTTTCCAATTTTTGTACTTATCCTTTTTGTCTTTCAGTTTATCAGAGAGATCTCTGAAACCATGCTGGTTTCTTCCTGAATTTCTTGGTTTTTTTTCCTAGTGGTATTGTGTTGGACTGGGCTTTTATGATTACATTTTTCAGTATTTCCCACATTTCTTGTTTTCCCTTTTAGGAATTCTATCCAATAAATTTTGCTTAGGCTCTCTCTGAGTTTCTTAAAATTATCTCTTTTAAGTTTTAAGACACTGATTGGATTATATTCTATCGCTTGTGTTTGCATTATATTAAATTCCAATATAACATAGTCACTCTTGTCCAAAGTTCTGGCAACTCCCTCTGTCACTTTTCTGTTAGTAAGAATTAGGCCCAGGACGGCTTTTCTTCTAGTTCCCTCCTTTACCATTTGGATGCATCTCCCTTCACTCCGTCCAGATGCTGTTGGAGGGAAAGTGTGAGAGAGGGAGTGGGAGAGAGACATGTCCTGTTTGTAAGTTTGCTTACTCCATCTGCAAAGCTCTGCCTTCCCCACATTTTTGCTTCCCTCCTGGCTCACTCTTGCTCTCTCTCTCTTTCTCTTCCCCCCAATCCCACAAATATAAACCCTTCCTGCTTATTCTCCCGTCACACTCTTTCCCTCTAGTGGGACCTGGCCAAACTGGGTGGAGATTAAAAAAAAAGAGGGAGGAGAAAGGGGGAAGCTCCCCCTTTTGTAGCACCTTGGCTTCCTCATTTTTCCTTTCCCTCTGGACTGTTTCTCTCTCCTGCCATCCCTCCCTCCCTTCTTCATTCTCTGTTTGTGTGTCTCTCCCCCCCCCCTGCTCCACGCTCCCTCGGCAAATGCATTGGCTCCCCTGGATGTGTGTTTAATTGTCCCACACAGCCAAATGGCCATGGAAAAATATCTGTCAGGATCTCCCTCATCAGCCTGCTGCCTTGTTGGTGTCCTGCCATCAAAGGGAAAGGGAGGAGGAAGGCATTTGGGACAATCCACACCTGTATATCTCATGATGCGAAATGGGGTTGGGGGAAGCTGACACGTTAAGTAGACCAGAGCTGTTTGTACCACTTATGCTGGGCATTTCCAAGGCTGTTTGCCCTGGGTATGAAATTCCATCGGTCTAAACAACCCAGACTTTCCCACGACATCATGATGATCCCATATTGGGTGGCAACAGACTGGATCTTGGCAGGAGGGATGGGGAATGTTTGGCTCTTTGTATTGGTGAGCAGGAACTTCAGATTCCTCCTCACCTTGCAACCAACATCTTTAGTCAAAAGTTCTTTTTCACTTCAATTAATGGGAGTAGAGTGTCTGCTTTCCTAAATGATTTTTTCTGGGCATATCTCTCTGTGGAGCCCCCCCTCCCCCCCGGATGAAGGAGTAGGGGAAGAGCACTGGCAGACCAATGATGGGAGAGGAACACCAGTGGAGAGCCAGCCAAGGAAGAATGCCCGTGTTGTGTCAGCTGTGGTGGAGTGCCCAAGAAGAAGTAGGCATGTTAAGGCAGCCCTATTCAATTGTCCCATTATGCTTTTGGTTAACCCACCAGGCCAAACTTCCTTTACTAAGCTAGCTAGTATTTATTATGATCTGTGGTGGTGCAGTGGTTAGAATGCAGCATTGCAGGCTGACTCTGCCCACTGCTAGAAGTTTGATCCTGACCAGCTAAAGGTTGACAGCAGGGGTGGGTTTCTCGCCCCGTTCCAACTGGTTCGGTTGGAACGGGGCCGGCGGCGTCCTCGTGCACGCACGCGGTGCACGTATGCGTACTAGCGTCTGCGCGATGCTCCAGCTGCTCCTGGACGATCGCGCAGGTGCTGTATGCATCCTGCACATGCGTGGAAGCGCAGAACTCGTCAAAACCGGGTAAGGACCGTGGGCGGGCGGGCGCACCCTTCGCCGTTCCTGGAAGTTACTTACTTTTGGGTTCAGCGACCAACCGGTTTGCATGGACCGCCGCAAACCGGTTGAAACCCACCCCTGGTTGACAGCCTTCTGTTCTTCTTAGGTGGGTAAAATGAGGACCCAGATTGTTGAGGGCAAGAGGCTAAGTCTGTAAACCACTTAGAGAGGGCTGTAAAGCACTGTGAAGCCATATATAAGTCTAAGTGCTATTGCTACTGTAGTTTGTCTCTTACCTCCTGGGCTGCATGGATCACAACAAACTACTGTAATGAATTTTAAATTCAAATCTGGATCCTTTGGTGGAAAATGATATTCCCTTATCGGAATATCCCTGAATTCTAGCCCCACCAAGGCTCTGAAGAATTTTTTGCATAATGGTCCAAGAATTTCAGGGAAATATAGCAAGGGTAGGATTGTAGGACCATGCCTATTAAGCTGCCTCCCAATGTAAATAAAAAAATAAGACTCTCAAACAACAAATGCTGATAAGAAATGCATTTATTTGGAAATGGATCTATAAACTGCTACATTTCTGTGCAAGATTTGCTGTCTAAGCTAGGATAGAGAAGACTTGGAAGGTGGCAACATCTATCTGATGCTGGATCGTAAAAGCCAAACAGCCTCAAATCTGGCCATTACTTCAGTGGAGGACTATGGAAGAATTCCAAGATGGTTGGTTTAACTGGAAGAAGGCAACTTCTTTTGGAATGACAAGGCTGAAGTCAACAGAATAAAACTCCTTGCTGAAAACAGGGGAAGCTATTGGATTAGGATTTACTTATCATATGCTAGATTGTATGTGTGATACACAGATTAAGCTTTCTTTTTCAACTCTATGGTGGAATTCTTTTCCTTCCCCCAACCCAACATCCGTTAGATGCTAAATTCACAGATGACTACCCACCTCTCCTCACAATAATCAATACTCCACGTGCCATCTGGTTTTATTACCACACACACTTTATCTTCCTCGAATTTTGGTTGTTCTGAAGCCCATTTGACGAATTGGAGGGGCTGGCCAGTGAGATCCTCAAACTTGCCTTTAGCTGCATTGTAAATGATTCCCAGAATTGCCCATTGTTGTCCTAATATTTGTTTGAGGGCTTCATTCTCTTCCTCACTCCTTGGCAAGACGAGTTTTCCATTCATGTCATCGCAGCTGTTTTTGCCTTCCTGGAAAGTACCCTGACTGTCTCTTTTTTTCAAAATTTTATTGCCAACAATCTTTCCACCACAACCAGGGAAAACTAGAAGGAAAGAGAATTGCAAAGCTTACAAATGCTGTGTTTGTTTATGTTGCAACGTGTGCCATGATTACATCTATGGCAGTTGAACGGAAAGGAAGGCTTTTCAATAAAATATACAACATGGTTTGGAAAACAGCTTGTGAAACGATGGGCCTATACCTCGACATCCAAAATAATGTTTGTATCAAAAAGCTAATCTGACGCTGAATTCATTTTTAATGGGGAGCCATTCATGGACTACTACTTTTTCTCCATTGATTTGTACCAGATTCAAAATGCAGACTGTTCTAGATTTAGAGATTATATTTCAAATGAAGAGAAATAAAATTCCTCCGGTTGATCTGATTTATTGCAGCCCATGGCTCTAGTTTGTGATTTACATTGCGTTATCTAGATATTCTTAGTTGAAAGCTTAACAGTGCTTTTAATTTTTATTTCTTTAAAAAGTAAGCTAATCAAGGGTGGTATCCCCTAACTTTTCTTACAGTTTGCAAATGTGAGCATACGCGCCCCGCCCGTGCATGCACTCAGGCTTCCGCACATGCGCTTTGGCTTAAAAAAAAAGGTCTAATGGGATGCCATTGAGCCGGGGCAGGTGGGTGGGGCCAACCATGATTTCTGCTACTGGTTCGGGCAAATCTGTCCAAACCAGTAGAATACTACCTCTGAAGCTAATGCATTTCACAACATGAGAAGCAACTAATGATAGATGGAAAACAATAACCTCCATGATGTTCCCATCTCCATGCTAACTTACTTGCATTTTATATTGCAAGAAAATGAACATTAATTGCATCCTACTTTTTCATCTTTTCTACATGCCTTTTATATACATTAGTTATGGATTTTTTTTAAAAAATGTCATTAAAAAGGGGAAACATATAAAAGAGAAATCTACAGATGGCTTTCAACTCTCCCTTTTGTTATTCTATCCTGAGAGACAATCACAATGTGGGCACCCTGTTCCATTCAGGGATCTAAATTAAAGCATTAAAGACAGAGGGTTGTCTGTCCTCTGATTCAGGACAATGAAGCAGAGATATCCCACTTCTCTGGGTCATTGCTTTCATAGTCAAAATGTACTCTCTAAATTGCATAGCTAACATTCAGGGGCAGTCCCTGAAAAATGGAAAAGGAATTGAAAGGTCCTTGATGCTCTCTGAGCTTGGTTGTTTCTTGCAGACATTTCATTACCCAACTAGGTTAACATCATCAGTGCTAGTCTAGTCTATCTAGCTTGGGTAATGAAACATCTGAAAGGAAACAACCAAACTGAAAGAGCATCAAGGACATCTCATTTCAACTTAAGCTACAAATATTATCTTTTGGAGAATCAAATTTCTTTCCAAAATCCCAGGTAGCTCAAAGGTAGCAAAGAAAACAAGAAACAAAACAAAACAAAAAACGCAGACCAAAATAAAAAGTACCAACCAGAAAACCCACCCTACAACGTGAAATCCAACTCCTGCACTATTATGTGATGTCATCACATAATTGCTTCTCTTACAAGGAGTTAAGCTGCTCCTGAAAATATTTTCATTTCTTGTCAAGATTTCTCTTAATAGCAGAAGCATACAGTCCATTTAAGCTGACTTGTCCTTCTTCAGAGTTGTTTTACTAGAAAAAAATTGGGTCTTAGACAGAGGTGGGTTCCTACCAGTTCGCACCAGTTCAGTAGAACCGGTTCGTCAAATCTACCGAACCGGTTAGAAGAGGTTCCACTAGTGGACCCAGAAAGCAGGCCACAACTACAGAAGGGATTCCAAATTTTTTTGAAACCCACCACTGACACACACACACACACACACACACACACACACACACACACACACACAGACTCACACAGAGAAAGAGAAAGAAAGGAAGAAATAAATAAAGAAAAAAAGAAATAAAGAAAAGTGAGAGATGAAAGAAAAAAAGGAAAAAGGGACAGAGAGACAAAAGGAAGGAAAGAGAGAGAGAAAGAGAAAGAAAGGAAGAAAGGAAGGAAGGAAGGAAGAAAGAAAGAAAGAAAGAAAGAAAGAAAGAAAGAAAGAAAGAAAGAAAGAAAGAAGAAAGAAAGAAAACACATGGCCGGCAAGTCATTCCCACAAAGGAGACCACATCCACAGAGTAGGTTCGAAAAATTTTTGAAACCCACCACTGGTCTTAGACCTCTGTTTATTTGTGTGTACAAATGGCAAAGTGGAAATGACCGGAGAACCTGCAATTATTTTTCTCCTTTTAGTGGGAAAAAAAAAACTTATAGGAGAAGAGCAGGTAGAGCTCAGGGTGGAGTTAAATGCATCATCAGCTTAGCATTATTATGTTCCCATCAATGTTCCAAGGGCAACCCAGTTTTAATTCCATTGACCCTTAGCTGGCATCAACAGTACTAAATTTTAGTTGACTAGATTCTTTGTATAGGCTTGAACAATAAAACTTTTGACATAACATATGATGCTATCACTGGAAAGGTAGTGATCACAAAAGGAACTAGACAAGGGTGTCCATTATCACTATTATTATTTATATTGACACTAGAGATGTTGAATAGAGAAATACGACATCGTAAAGAGATAAAAAGGATGAGGGTTAAGAAAGAAGAATACAAATTACAAGCATTTGTGGATGATTTAGTTTATTCTGGAGGATCCAATAAAAACAAAGGCGAAACTAGTTGGAACAATAGAGGAGTATGGAGAAGTAGTGGGTTTGAAGATTAATAAAGACAAAACAAAAATCTTGGTGAAAAACATAACAGACAATTAGAAAAGAGAGTTAATAGGGAAACTGGACATATAGGGTGAAAAAGTGAAATATTTGGGTATCCAATTGACATCAAGATGTGTAGGAGGACAACTATTATAAGGTGAGAAAACAAATAGAAATAGACTTGGAAAGATGGAAAAACTTACAACTGTACTAATGGAAAGAATAGCTGTAGTGAAGATGAATATACTACCAAGATTGTTATACTTATTCCAAACAACACCAATAAAACTAGAGAAAAATATTTGGAAAGTAGGAATAATATAGTGGGGAAATATATATGGCAAGGGAAAAAAGCAAGAATTAATTATAACATATGATGCTGATCCTTTGTGCCTGACAGCAGCTCTCTGAATTCTCAATCGATGTTATCCCTCATTTATTGTACAGTGTTAGAAGTGTGCTAGTAACACACCACTTGCCTGGTAACCCCCAATCTTCGCATCCCATGATAAAAATCAGATCTCAGATTCAGGCAATTGTATTTGGTAATCCTCGACAAATGACCACAATTGAGCCAAAGTTTCCTGTTGCTAAATGAGGCATTTCTTAAATGAGATGCACCCCATTTTATGATCATGAGACCATGGCAAGGATTCTAAATGTGAAAAACAGTCCTAAGTCACTTTTTTCATTGCTGTTGTAACTTCGAATGGTCACTAAACAAACTACTGTAAGTCACGGATTATCTGTGGTATAATGATAAACCCACAGGAGAGAATTTCTGTTGTATTATCAGAGCCACTCTTTGCTGCCACTGATCTCAGAGCTCCCTTGAAAGCCAAAGAGGGTTGTCCCTGATTAAAATTTGGATGGGGATCCAGCAGGGAAGCCCAAGGTTGTTAACTAGCTCAAGATGTGGGAAGAAACATCCCAGAAGAGCTTAAACCCTTCTCCCAAATGTCTTACCTTTACTAATTTTGCGGATGATTTCTTTCGAACGGAAGGATTGTTAGCTAGATCAAGATGTGGAAACACACATACCAGAAGGGCCTAACCCCGTAGTGGCCAACCTATGGCATGTGTGTCGGAAGAGTCATCCCGTGCGGGATGCGTAGCCTCTCTGGCTCCTCTTCTGCATTCCTGTGCACACGTGTGCTGGTCAGCTGGCCTTTGTATGCATAGGAGTGCTGAAACCAGGAACAGCGTTCAGCACACATGCAGGTGCCAGGACACCAAACTTTGGGGTTTCCGTCGCAAGCAGGCATGGCAGCCAGCCGTGTGTTGGGCACCGGCCCATGACAGAAAGTAGAGGTTTGGGTGCTGGCACGTGCATATTCACCAAATTGCTGGTCTTCCAGGTTTTGGCGCTCCTGCATGTGTGAAGGCCAGCGAGGCTGCACAGTCCAGGCGGGATGGCTTTGCATGCCATTTCTGGCATGCAGGTTGGCACACGGCAACGTAAATGGTTAGCCATCGCTGGCGTAACCCCTCCTCCCAAATGTCTTACCTTGTTGAACTTTGACGAAGGTAGCTTTGAGAATGTCCATCTGAATCCGAAGTTCTTCTATTTGCAATTGAAGTTGTTCAAGCTCTGGATGGGAATGGAATTGAGTTAGATTTCCTCATTGATAGCAAATTCAATTAGAGATTCTTCATTGCAAAGAATGATATTTGTAATAGTCACGACCCTGGAGAACATTTCCATCTAGTCAGAGTGACTCAATAACTTGACTCTCCTTCCCACTGCTCTTACTTCAGGCACCCAATGATTGGATTTGTCAGATCTTTTTCTTAAAGAAACCATGAGGGTACTCTCATATGTTTTAAAGAAAGGAATAGGATTGAAATTAAATTAAGACTAACTTGACTTTTAGGAATATATGAAAAATGGTATTCTATCATTGGAACAGTGGTGGAGTTCAATTTTTTTTATTACCAGTTCTGTGGGTGTGGATTGGTGGGAGTGATGTGACTTGGTGAGCATCGTTTGGTGGGCATGGCAGGGGAAGGATACTGTACTCAAAAATTCATACAGAAGATGCCGATTCATCATATAAAGAGATATTTCAAGGCTTAGATGTCCTTGAGTTTGGGAGCTTAATGCCGCAGATATTTCTTATATGCATGTTTAAATTTGCGTGGCATAATCTTTGTTGGTTCCTAATATTATTTTCCCTTACGCATTTTCTGTTCAATCAATATTCTGATTGCACTGATTGAACACAGTAGTGGGATTCAGGGATCGGGAGAATCGGTTGTTAATTTTCTGAGCAGTTAGGTGAACCGGTTGTTGGAAGAAATCATTAGGGCAGAGAACCGGTTGTTAAATTATTTGAATCCCACCACTGAGTTTAATATTGCAGATATTTCTTATATGCATATTTAAATTTGGGGTGGGAAGGGCCTCTGTTGATCCCTGGATATTATTTTTTCCTGATGAATCTTTCTGCTAAATCCAGTGTTTTTATTGTGGCTGAACAAGGAGCAGAATAACCTTCGTAATAAGACAGAAGAAAGTTCAACAGCCTCAAACAATAGATATCCCGTCTTCTAGTGTTTTAGGCAGATCTCAACTTAGGAAGGATGGTTGGACAGGTTTTGCCTGTAGAAAATAGCAACTCCTAAATATCTCCTTCATGGACCACAACTGTGTTCGCCTGAGAAGCCAGTTTATTAACTCAGTGGATGGCAGGTGAAATAACTGCATCCTTGTTTGGAACAGGAAGTAAAACAACCTTGTGTAAATATGCACAAGTTCAAGAAATGAAAATCTGTGAGCCAAGGAAGAGTTGGGGAAGGCTTCTGTGAGGGATGGTTTATCAATAGATGAAAAAAGGCCCTGTTCCTTTTTCTTTGAGGAGCAGAAGAAAGAGTGCACTCTAGAAAGAGAGAAGAAAAGAGCAACAAAGATGATTAGGGGACTGGATGCTAAAACATATGAAGAACGGTTGCAGGAACTGGGTAATGAAAAGAAGGACCAGGGGGGACATGACAGCAGTCTTCCAATATCTCAGGGGCTGCCAGAAGGAAGAGGGAGTCAACTATTCTCCAAAGCACCTGAGGGCAGGATAAGAAGCAATGGGTGGAAACTAATCAAGGAGAGAAGCAACCTAGAATTGAGGAGAAATTTCCTGACAGTTAGAACAATTAATCAGTGGAATGACTTGCCTTCAGAAGTTGTGAATGCTCCAACAGTGGAAGTTTTAAAGAAGATGTTAGATAAACATTTGTCTGAAACGGTGTAAGGTTTCTTGCTTAAGCAGGGGGTTGGACTAGAAGACCTCCAAGATCCCTTCCCACTCTGTTATTCTATTCTATTCTATTCTATATATATCAGAGGAGGAAAAGAGCTAAGATGGCAAAAGAAAAAATAAGAATTTATGCAATGTCACTTTGCTGTCAGAGAGGCAGGGAAGCTGTCATTTTAATCCTTCATACAATCCCAGGCCTGTAAACCAGATGTACTCACTACAGTGATATCAAAGTTCAATTGTTTAGACCTTGTACAAATACAAGGAGCAGGAAGAATGAACTTGGTGATTGTGAAGTTAATACAAACAAGGCACAGTCTGCTGGAAAAGTCATTATGTGGTGGAATTTACGAACAACACTGAGCCACTGTTGCGGCCTGTTAGCTGCCAGCAGAGCTAGCTGCAGAGTCAAATGAGGAGGAGAGAGGGAGGGCCTGCACCAGCTTCAGAGCCTTTGGAAGGCTCTGATGAGGAAACAGCATCAGAGACAGAGGTGGGACCTTCCGTCCTCCCCCAGGTGGAGAGGCAGCTGTCTTCAGGGCCTGAGCTGAGTGAGGGGGAGGAACAGATGAGGCCCATCCCAGATGTGCAGATGCATGGAGAGGAGAGGAGAGCAAAGAAAAGCACTAAGCCGGCTGTCAGGGAAAAGCAGATATAGATGCAAGCCAGCCACTCCCCATCTGGGAAATAAATAGTAGGGGTTTGGGAGTGGCCTGTTGTCTCAGACAACCATTAGTTTACCAGGGCACATCAATCAAGCTGGATTCCTTTGCCAGAACTAGGTTCGTCAGGACGATTTGCTCTATATTTGAGGTGCCAACTGTGTCTCCTTGCTGGGAAATAATAGGTGGTGAATTTGCCTCAGCCAGGGTGAAGAGGGATTATTTCTGCTTGGCTTAAATCATTGAAGGACTTTTTCTCTTGAGTTCTCATGTGAACAGAGACTGATTCATGCCCTATTTCAGAAGGGGAAAAGACTTTCATTTGTGACCACTTATTTTTGGTTTCGTCTACCCAATGTGAACAAAGACTTTGAAGATAAAGTATATATTTTTTAAAAAAAAGCATTATCTGAAAGGGGCTGAAGTCCTGACCCTCTCAAGTGGCCTGGGTCCTCAGTAGAGGGACAGGGTTAATCACTTGACCATGGAGTTCTGCAGTGGGCATCAGTGTGAAAAATGGTCACACGTCATTTTTTTACAATACTGTTGTAACTTTGAATGGTCACTAAACCAGCGAAAGCTGAGGACTTCCTGTACTCATATTTTGCTTCCAAACTCTTACTAAGCCTTCTAACTCTACTGATTGGGTGAAGGAGGGCCAGTGACACCATGCGAATCATATCAACCATTGTACAAACTACAAAACGATGCACCTGATACGTAGATATTAGTGACAGAAGTATGACTTGTAGCAAACATCTTATGTGCATTGGTAATTTATTACTGAATTACTGCTTATGCTCCAACTACAGTGTGTTGCTACTCCATACAGATTCAAATGTTTAGATCGGGATCTGATTATAACAATCTGAACTTTCTACTTATTTGAGAAAATACATCCCTTCAAAATTGCATACCTGTGTTATGTGTTATGTACTAACCCTTAACAACAGTATAGTTATTAAGTTGCTTTAATAACTGTATTGTCCTAATATAATTTTGGAATTTTTCTCCTACTTCTTGGCATCTCTGCAACCTCTTATTAGTAGAACAGAACATGGTAGCTAAACGTGGCTTAAAAGACACAAAATATCTGCAGCCTCCTTCTGTGTTTTAAAAAAGTAGCATACTCTCATGCAAATATTTAGATACCTGAAAGGGCCAAGTCAATTCTGAAATCCCCTCCCTTAGGTGTGATCTCCTCTTGGAGTGAAATCTTGAAAGCCAGCTGAAGAAGCATTAAGAAGGTCAGCACTGTTTGGCTGCATGGCCTAAGATGACAAAAATAATATAATGCATGATCTAAGATGACAAAAATAATATAAAACAAGTTATCAATTGTCAATTGTCAATTTAATGGGTTTATATGCCACCCAATCTCGGGGGGGGACGGGGACTCAGGGCGGCTTACAAGTACGAATAAAATAAAAATAACATACAGGGGAAGAACATAAAACAATACAAACATTTTAAAAACACAACATACATCCGGATTAATTGGGGATTGACCTGGTTTGAGTCAGCAACCCCAGGCCTGCCGGAACAGCCAGGTTTTGGTGGCTTTTTGGAAGGCTGCAAGGGTGGGGAGGGTCTGGATCTCTGTTGGTAACTCGTTCCACAGAGCCGGAGCAGCAACAGAAAAGGCTCTCCCCCGAGTGGTCGCCAGCCAGCATTGTCCGGCAGACGGCACCCGGAGGAGGCCTAACCTTAAGGTGACCAGACATAACGCTTTTGGCGTGACACCCCCGCTTTTTGATGCATTTTCCTGCGTCCCGCCCGCTTTTTTAAAAGGCACGCTTTTTTTGGCGCTTGCAGCTCCCGCCCATCAGCTGCTGGGCTGGCTCATCGTTCTGTTCTATGCTACCTACAAATTTAAGCCAGCCCAGCCTGCCGCTCACTGAGTTGATTGGCTGGACTCCAGCCAATCAGTGAGCTGGCCAACCAGCTCACTGATTGGCTGGACTCCTTAGCTGAGGACGCAGAGGAGTCTCCATTTTATTTTGTCTTTCTTCTTGGGGTTGCAGCTGCGCTTACTGGTGGTGAGTAAAATAAATCATGTTTTGTAAAAAATTTTACTCGGGAGTAAATTTTACTTACTCCCGAGTAAAATTTTTACTCGGGAGTAAAATTTACTCCCGAGTAAAAATTTTACTCGGGAGTAAAAAGCGGCTGCCGGTCGGGCAGAGAACTTCCACATGGTTCCATCCAGACTTGCCGCCCGTGCTGGCTGTGAACTCCGCAAAGCCAAAGGGGGAGAAGGCAGGGGGCTGTCTCCTCCCCCCAGCCCAGCAAACAGTCCTTTTTTCAGCTGTGCAGACAACTTCCACGTGGCTCTCGCAGCCCGGCAGAAGCATTTTTTCGGGGGAGGGCTCTGCCTTAAGCAAGAATTGCATTAAAGACCAGAGCAACAGGTATTGTCAGCTGTGCAGACAACTTCCACGTGGCTCTCGCAGCCCGGCAGAAGCATTTTTTCGGGGGAGGGCTCTGCCTTAAGCAAGAATTGCATTAAAGACCAGAGCAACAGGTATTGTCAGCTGTGCAGACAACTTCCACGTGGCTCTCGCAGCCCGGCAGAAGCATTTTTTCGGGGGAGGGCTCCGCCTTAAGCAAGAATTGCATTAAAGACCAGAGCAACAATTATTTGCCTGGAGAGACAAATAATTCCTAGGGATACTTGCCATGTTCTTTCATCACCATGACGATCTTATTTTTTTGAGCTAAATGTATTTTTCCAGTTTGAATTGGGCATAATCTTTTTTTATTGATCCACTGTCAGGAAGAGGGATTATAATTTAAAACAGATGATTTCAGTGGCATCTTTTTTATTAATTTAAATTTCTTTCCGTTCTCCATACCCATCTTCTTGTATCAAATAATAGCTGTGGATTCATTGGTATTAAATGTATATATTTGAAGCAGTGCAGGAAATCTTGAAAACTTATGAATTTCTCTCCCCTCTGTGGCATTAGGCCTTAGTATCTGATTTGCTATATAACTTAGCAGTAGTTATTAGCACTCTTGGTGAATGATTCCCTTTTCTCAAATTATCTTGAACAATAGTTTGCAGTGTTTTCATATCTTGCACCCAGCTTTTTAAATTTATTATTAAATAATTTGTATTCTATCAGGGGCTTTCAGCAGTTTACAGCAACAAAAATGCCAAATAAAATTATATTATTATAAAATCATTGTAACAATTCCACAAAAACAATAAAAAGAAAATCCAGTGATAAAACCATATTAAATCCCAATGGCTCTAGAAGACAGAATAATTTGTACAGCCTTCCTGAATGGACAGCAGGTTAGGGCTCCCTGCTCTGGAGGAGGTTTCCAAAGGATGGGCAGGGCACCAGCTGAGACCTTTCTCCTGAGAAAGCCCTACCTTTGTCATGAATGGGATTACAGGGCCTCCCCAGAAGATATTTAAAGCTCTGGTAAGATAGCTTTGAGGGGGGGTGGTCTTTAAATATTTGGACTTTAAGCTGATTTTGGAACATCTGTAAATTTGAAAGCACAAAAAATGCTATTGGCTTGTTTCCAGATGAGTCATTTACTGTAAGGAGTATAGGCTCAATGTATTTTAAAATAATGTTTTATTTATTGTGCATATGATTTTTTAAAATAGTGGTATTCTGTGTTGATTCTTTTTTTAAATTGTCTTAGACTATTTAAAAAAAGATTCTATCCAAAATAAATTGAAACAAGCCATTTTTAAAATTTCTATGCACAATAGTTTGAAATGGACTCAGGAGTCATGATTGACACTGAGTGAATTTGCACTTTTAATAATCAGGAAGATACAATGGCATTGAAAAAAGAGACTGATGACCATTTTTCACACTTAGCGACCATTTTCACACTTAGCGACCGTTGTGGCATCCTCATGGTTACGCGATCAAAATGTTGATGTTTGGCAACGGATTCGTATTTCTGATGATAGTTTGAAATGGTGACAGTATAAATTATTGCTGGTGTAATACTTAACAATGGTTTTTAAGGATTTCTTTTATTTATAGAATACCTTTTTTATTATTTTGGGGGGATTTTTACTTTTAAATTGTTTATAAAATGTATTTACTACAAGAAATGTTCCTTTTTGCAAATGTGATCTTTGCAAATCTTTGTGATGCAATATGTTCAGACCAGGTTTATGTGTCTCAAAGTGGCTGCTATTCTATGGGCAGGCCAGGTTGGTGCAAGGCAGCTTTGCCAGATTTGGTGTGTTTCACCCTCATTGAATTTTATATCGTATAAAGAATGGAAGGAGGAAGGAAGAGAAAAAAGGAGGAAGGGAGTGAGTGAGGAAAGAAGAGGATGGAAGGAGGGAGGAAGGAAGGAAGAGAGGGAAAGAGCAGAAGACAGATAAGGTGAAGGTAGATAAGCAAGAGGAATGAAGGAAGAAGTGAGGAGTCTCGAGGAGGGGGAAAACATTTAGTGACCAAAGTTACAATGGCATTGAAAAAAGTGACTGATGACCATTTTTCACACTTAGCGACCGTTGAGACCATTTTTCACACTTAGCGACCGTTGCAGCATCCTCATGGTCACGTGATCAAAATTTTGTGTGGCAACAGATTCGTATTTATGCTGGTTTCAGTGTCCTGGGGTGACCTTTTGACAAAAAAAAATTTTTTTAATGAAGCCCCCCCCCACCCCCATCAAGGGTGTCCCTCTTTTCCAATCTGAAAATCTGGTCACCTTACCTAACCTGTGAGTATTTATCGGATTCTTATCTTATCTTATCCTCTGTGGGTTGTCCGTTACTGGATATGAGACCAGATCTGGGACTGTTGATTGTTGATTACCTGCAGATATGCATTGCTAACATTATTAGTGAATGCAGAAAAAGAGAGGAACTCAAATATCACCAAAGACAACTGAACCCTAAACCCTATTTTCCACTATTCTGGCATTCCTCTCCCAATTATACCCAATTCTAATCAGGAATATTTTAGGAATATTTAAGGAACTGGGAGATGAAGAGTATTAGAGTGTATTATTCTTTAATACTCTTCATTAAGGAGTAAGATACCACAGTAGAAAATCAAACCAGATTTGGACTGCCAATACAGGCTCACCTGAAAGATGAGAACAAGAGAAGATTACAAAACAACAAATAGGTGATTGAAAGACTAATGTAGGACTCAAAGTGTCCTCCTTATGTAGTAATATTCAGTAATAATCAGTGGTAGAAGATAAATAGAAAATACCTTGAAGACAACCTCATCATGAGTTGAATAAGGGAGATCCTTCAGCAGACTGGACACTCAGCTTCTCTGTGTCTCTGCGTTCCTTGTAATCTTTGCAAGACATTCAGACAACAAAAATACAGTAGAAATTAGATGGATAGATGATAGACAGACAGACACATTTCTAATCTGCATTGGTGTTGAACAGTGGTGGGTTTCAAAAATTGTTGGAACCTACGCTGTAGGTCTGGCCTCCTTTGTGGGAGTGGCTTGCCACCCATGTGACTGGATGGGAATAGCTTGCTGCCCATAGGACCAGATATGAAATTATGAATTAGTACTTAGGTTGGTCCAAGTAGCTATTCAGAAACTCTGGCATTGAAGCATGCAAGTCTTAAAGCTGTCAAGTTACAAGATCCTTGCCAGTGGTGGGTTTCAAAATTTTTTAGAACCTCTTCTGTACGTGTGACCTGCTTTCCGGGTCCACTGGTGGAAACTCTTCTAACCGGTTCAGTAGATTTGACAAACCGATTCTACCGAATAGGTGCGAACTGGTAGGAACCCACTTCTGGTGTTGAACCTTGGGAAGAACTGGATTGAAGTCATTGTTCAAGTTTTTCAAGTTTTCACTTGACAATTTTTTATTTATTCCATAAATAAAAACAAGCATTTTTACTGCTCAGATAAACTTTTAGTTCTGCATATATCTCGAAATAATCAGCAGTCTGCATAGAAAAATACAGCAGCTATTTTTTTTACCTAACTCTAGCTCTTCCTCTTTATACCACCTAACTACCTCTTTATAGATGAAAGCAAATATTTAAGATTAAACCCTTAATCCTTCCCTAGGCTTGGAGAAAGGTCTCTGAAGGTTCCCAACCAATTGGCTGACAGATTTAGAAAGGAATCACTAGTGATTTTACATGAAGTGTCTCTTTTCAGGGTTGAGTCAAAAGTCAGACTACTTACTTTGTGATTTCCGCTGTTTCACAGGTGTCTTGGGAAGAATAATTTGGTGGACTTCAAGGTTTCCTTTTATAGACAAGGGCTTATGAAACAAGGTCTCACATTTCACCTTCGCATTTTGAGGGAAAATGTTCTGACCCACAATTTCCAGACCACATTTTTCAGCATAGCTTGGTGTCACGTAGGACTATGATGTCCCAATTGCTTCCTTATTGACTCTTGTAAGACAATATGTAAGACTTAGATGAGGGAGTAAAAGGGGAACTCATAAATTTGCAGATGACACTAAGCTGGCAAGAATAGCCAATACTTCAGAAGACAAGTTCATGATCCAAAAGGATCTTGACAGAGTTGAACAATGGACCTTATCCAACAAAATGAAATTTAATGTGGAGAGGCTGGAAAAAAACCAAAGCTACTAGTGCTGATTAAGTAAAACCTGGCTCAAAAACAGTAACTGTGGGAGGGACCTTGGAATACTAGTGGACAATGACTCAAATATGAGCCAACAGTGTACAGCGGCAGCCAAAAAAACTAATACAATCTATGGTTGCATAAACAGAGGCATAGAATCAAAACCATGTGAAGTATTAGTACCACTTTATAAAGCCTTAGTAAGGCCACACCTGAATTCTGCATCCAGTTTTGGTCACCATATTATTAAAAAAGATGTGCAGAGAAGAGCAACTAAGATGATTAAAGGCCTGGAGACTAAAACATATGAACGGTTGCAGGAATTGGATATGGCTATTCTAGAGAAAAGAAGGACTAGGGGTGACATGATATCAGTATTCCAGGATTTGAGCGGCTGCCCCAAAGAAGAGGGGGTCAAGTTTATAGAATAACAGAGTTGGAAGGGACCTTGAAGGTCTACAAGTCTAACCCCCTGCTTAGGCAGGAAACCCTATACCACTTCAGACAAATGGTTATCCAATATCTTCTTTAATACTTCCAGCGTTGGAGCATCTACAACTTCTAGAGTTTAGACCACTTTAACCACTAGACCAAATTGGCTCCCAAATCAAATTATGATTTGTTTTTCTTGGTAGTGGTGATAAGCTAATAGTTAAAAAAGTTGTTGCTCCTGATCTGTTCAATTCTGATTCAAGATTTAGGTAAAGCAGCAGAAAATTTAAATCTCATGTAATATTCTTAACAATCTTCTATGTAAGATATTGTATTGTTTATTATATAGCACTGCTGTGTCACATTAGAAACATTAGAAATGACATTGTACTGGTGCTCTTTTAATGGATAGATGTGGTTGAATATTGATCATAACCAATGTCCTTTATAATGTAACTGTTAGAAAAAGTTCCCAAATTAATTTTGTTGAATTGATCCACTAAATATTGCAGCATAATGTCATAGAAATTTAATAGTGGTATCATAACTTATGAAAAAAAAGGGATAGAGTGGCTCAGTGGCTAAGACACTGAGCTTCTCGATCAGAAAAGTCAGCAATTCAGCAGTTCAAATACCTAGCGTCACGTAATGGAGTGAGCTCCCGTTACTTGTCCCAGCTTCTGCCAATCTAGCAGTTCGAAAAACACATAAAAAATGCAAGTAGAAAAATAGGGACCACCTTTGGTGGGAAGATAACAGCGTTCTATGTGCCTTCACCTTCAGGATTTAATCATGCCAGCCACATGACCACGGACAATGCTGGCTCTTCAGCTTTGAAACAGAGATGAGCACTGCCCCCTAGAGTCAGGAACGGCTAGCACATATGTGCGAGGGAACCTTTACCTTTAACTTGTGAAATCTACACAACTGCTTCTGATCAGGATAAAAATTAGATGCCATCCTTTAGGATAGTGATTTTACTGCCGGGCTTACTGTCTTACTGAATCAATAAAGAAAAAGACTGAAGAAAGGAAAAGAAAAGGATTGAAGAATTACATATAAGTAGCAGATGAGATGGTCTGAACCTCAGATTTCAGGAACGAGAAAGGGAGATGGTACAAAAAGAATAGGACAGATCCATTCTGTATTTTTATTAATCTAAATTACATGAACATGAAATGGAATTCAGTAAAACTATGTCTAGATGGCAAATCTAGGCAACATACTAAAAAGCAGAGGCATCACCCTACTAACAAAATGCATATCATCAAGGCTATGGTTTTCCCAGTTGCAAAATATGGCTGTGAAAGTTGGACCATAAGGAAGGCTGAGCGCCAAAGAATTGAGGCCTTTGAACCAATGTTCTCTCTAATCTTTTTTCAGTGTGCACGGAAAAGTATAGTGTTTGAGTGTCACATTTCCATGCCTGAGCAGTGAGCACCTGAATTTTTTTCACAAGGATTCTTACCCGCTCGATCTCTTTCGTTCCTCCCCTCCCCCACTCCTCTCCTCCACCTTCAAACTGCTCGCGCCGGGTTGCCTGCTCTGAATCCATCTTATAAGAAGCAATATTTGAAATAGATATTTAATCAAAGCAAAATATAGTGCAAAAATTAAGTTTGCTTTTTTTATAGCCCTATCATTCTGCTGGTTCATATTCAGTTCACAATCAACTCTTAATCAAACACCTTTTTCATAAGTACAATTTATTTACATCTCCAGGTACCTTCCAAATCAAATAAGCAACCAAACTTGGAATTTGTCTGATTTTATTCATATCAACAGCTAATATCTGCAGATTCAATTCATTCAGAGCAAAAAGCCATTCCCAAGCCACGTTGTTATCTTTTCCAAAGCATCAGATATGCCTTTTCATTCAGCTCTTCATACTTTCTGATGAAGGCATACCTTTT
This sequence comes from Thamnophis sirtalis, assembly GCF_051295495.1. Lineage (NCBI taxonomy): Eukaryota > Metazoa > Chordata > Lepidosauria > Squamata > Natricidae > Thamnophis > Thamnophis sirtalis. The sequence goes on from NW_028261395.1 coordinate 29,948,780, forward strand.
TTGTTAGAAAATAACTCAAGCAAAATAAGAGCTATCTAGCTCTGCCTTTTGGTCACTATTTTGTTGTACTCACTGTGCAATTTCAATTAGTTGTATCAGTATATTGGCAATATATGAATTCTTTTTTCTCTTGTAATGTGAACATTTCAAAATAAGCCCTTTCTATTAGTTTCCTTCCCTAACCTCAGTTCACATTATTATTTGTCGGTACCCACTTCACAGTTCTATATATTATATAGATATAATACACAGACACAGACACAGACACAGACACAGACACAGACACAGACACACACACACACACACACACACACACACACACACACACACACACACACACACACACACACACACACATATATATATATATATATATATATATATATATATATATATTGACTTTAAATATATACCTCTCACCCTGGCTGGCTGATAAGGAGTCGAGCTCTGTAGCTCAATGGTTAACACATCTGCCTAAGAGGCAATAGAGCACAGGTTCAATTCCCAACATGGGTATGGCTAGCTGATGAGAGCTAAATAGCTTGAAATAGATCTATACTAGTCTCTCTTTATTTATTTATCAGCATAAATATAACAAATGTAACAAAAAGGCAACAGTAAAAAATATTGGGTTTCTGTCTGGATGGTCTCTTGTGACGAGCCGAAGACAGAGAGTGGAAGTGTGACCTTCCTCCCATATTTGGGCATACCAGGGGTTGTGACTTTAAATATATACCTCTCACCCTGGCTGGCTGATAAGGAGTCGAGCCTTGTAGCTCAATGGTTAACACATCTGCCTAAGAGGCAATAGAGCACAGGTTCGATTCCCAACAAGGGTGTGGCTAGCTGATGAGAGCTAAATAGCTTGAAATAGATCTATACTAGTCTCCCTTTATTTATTTATCAGCATAAATATAACATATATATATATATATATATATATATATATATATATATATATATATATATATATATATATATATATATATATATATATATATATATATATATATATACACATACATACATACACATACACATACACATACACATACACATACACATACACATACACATACACATACATACATATACATTCACATACATACACATACATATATATATAATAATGTAATAATGCTCGGCTACCTTGTGACTTTAAAAGGAATGCACCAAGGATTGTTACAGAGGAAGTTGGATTTGCAAAGAAAAACACACACTTTTCTTCCGCACATCTTTCCCTGCTTATACATTCTTGAGATGCCTCGCGCAGGCACACCATGAATTCTTTGTGGATGCAACCTTTCCTTCCACCTCACCTCACCAGCTCCCAAACCTCCAGGCAACCCTATTATTTTAAGGCAATCTACCCACTTTCTTTCAAACACCCTCCTTTATTGTTTTTTTTTTTTAAGTTTAAACTTCATGGACACATATTCTGCTATCCCTACCTAGTCCACAAAGGGGGAATACTGTACATGGCTGACTCTTCCTCACTGTGGCAGATGGCCGCAACGCGCGGGGCAGCCCCCATGCATCTGGAGGACTCCTGCTGGATGGATAGATGGCTTGCCTTTCTCCTAACCGTGCTTGCTCAAGCACTTTTTATTTCTTGAAAAGGAAGTTTAGAATCCCGCTTTGGTGATAGGTACAAAAGTCACACGCCCTGACGGGTTCACGCATTCCTCAATGGGGGAGGGGGGAGAAAGTCCACTGACAAGCGACCGCACTATGGGGAAAGGAGGGCGAGAGGCGGTGGGGAACTAACAGGCAGCATCCAAGGTTGGAGAACTCCCTCTTCGCCCTTTTATACGCCGTCTGCATTCCCACGCTCCAAGTAAGCCCTCCCGCCAAAGAAAAGAGCAAGGGATGGAGCTCCCCCTGTCCCGTTTCAATCCACCCTCGCCCTCCCCGCCAAGAGCCCAGGAGCCTCCGACCTTTAGGGAGAAGAGGATTGGGATTGTGAGAGGGAGAAGGAAAAGGAGACGTGCGAAAGGGAGAACCCGTGCAAGAGGCGATGGGCTGTGGGTTGCCACGAGACTGGGTGCATCAAAAATCACTGTGCGGCAGTTTTCTTCTCACGTGCATGGCCGCGCAGCCGCGCAGCTTAGAACAACAACAGAAACTACAATGTGTTGAGATCAGGGGTGTCAAACTCGCGTAGTAACAGAGGCATCATGTGACGTATCGTGACTTTCCCCCCTTTTTCTAAACTGGGTGTGGTCATGGCCAGAACGTGATGCATTTGGCCCATGGGCCGCATGTTTGACAGCCCTAGTTTAGATTATCACGGTTGGCAGTTGGAAACTGCTGCACGGTATTCTTCTCACCTGCATGGTTGCGCAGCAACGCAGCTTGGGGGAAATATTGCTTTGAACTCTGGTGCTGGAGAAGACTCCTGCAAGCCCCTTGGACTGCAAGATGATCAAACCAGTCAATCCTAGAGGATATCAACCCTGACTGTTCTTTAGAAGGCCAGACCCTGAAGAGGAAACTTAAATACTTTGGCCACCTAATGAGAAGGAAGGACTCACTGGAGAAGAGCCTCATGCTGGGAACGATGGAGGGCAAAAGAAGAAGGGGACAACAGATAATGAGGTGGCTGGATGGAGTAACTGAAGCAGTTGGCGTGAGCTTCAATGGACTCCAGAGGATGGTAGAGGACAGGAAGGCCTGGAGGAACATTGTCCATTGGGTTGCAATGGGTTGGACATGACTTCGCAACTAACAACAACAGAAACTACAATGTGTTGAGATTAGGGGTGTCAAACTTGCGTAGTAACAGAGGGGTCACATGATGTATCATGACTCCCCCCCCCTTTGCTAAACTGAGTGTGGGCATGGCCAGCACGTGATGCATCTGGCCCATGGGCCACGTGTTTGACAGCCCTGGTTTAGATTATCACAATTTATCTCTCTTTTTTTGGCCAATGCTCTTCCCTATTTGTTTTTCTACTTTTCTATTTGTTTGATAATCTTTATACCAAGCCTGTATTTCTTTCAGTCCTGACATTCATTGGAAGGTTTAACAAATGGCAAACATTAATCAGGAACAGAACAAACAGCAGTTATTACAGATAATATCTGTAATTTTTCCAAGGAGGAAATGATCGGTCATCTGTGACCTTGACTTGGTGATGGATTTGATGATTGTATTCCAGTTCAATTTTTAGATCCCGCTTGGTTAGTCTTTCAGTTTGCAGAGCTCTTGTGAAACCATCTCATATTTTTTTTTATTCTCATCAAAAACTTGCCACTGAACGTTGGTCATTTCTCTACCAAATTTCAACACTGTGATTTTTTTTATCCATTTCCTGGAACTTTGCAGGGTGAGTTGATCTTAAATTAATGCCCTCTTTTTTTCTAGGAATATATACCAAAATAAGGAAGCTGCTTTTTTTTTTTTAACCAGAATTCAGAATGGATCAACTGTCTTCTGTCTTTTCTAAAACAAAAACAAAAAACGTGCTAGTTGAGCTGGTTTTCTGAATGTAATGGATTCCACACCTTGTTTTTCTTTAACTTATCTATTATGCTGCAAAAGGAGATCCATCAGTGAAACAGAATGACATAATCATCAACAATTTGAATTGATTTTTATTTGTAGGCCGCCCTTTTCCCTGAGGGGACTCAGGGCGGCTCACAGAAACCAGGGAAGGGGAATTGTAGAACAACATTCTACAATTGTTTAGATAAGAGAAGGAATAATTAAGAATATAATAAATAAATATAATAATAAAGAGAAGGAAGAAAACTATTCCCACAACACTGTCATATTACTTACTAAGACTGTATTACCATTATTCTTCTCTTCCTGCTTAGTACCTATCACTTCCCACTTATGACTATAACCATATGGCTTGTATGTGCATGCACACACCGTGTGTCCCTGACCAAAACGGCAGTAGCATCAGCCAGAATCCAACCCTGGTAACCTATGACTATCACTAAGTGTTGTATCTTATGATTCTTGATGAATGTATTCTATTTTATTTTTCTTTATGTACACTGAGAGCATATGCACCAAAGACAAATTCCTTTTGGGTCCAATAACACTTGGCCAATAAAGAATTCTGTTCTGTTCTGTTCCATTCTATTCTATAAGAAATTTGGAAAAGCAGTTCTAGCATTTGAATTTGTGACCTGTTGCACTTTGAACCCTTTGCTTTCTATATGTGTGCCAGAAGCACCTAGAGATTATAGACATGTAACACACATGTGGTGGAGATATCTCCTACTTGAGCAGGGGGCTGGACTAGAAGACCTCCAAGGTCCCTTCCAGCTCCATTTTGACTCGTCCAACTTTTGCTCAACTTCTAAGGAAGGACTAGAAGTCCCAGTCTCCTGGCGATGGGAGAGTACGGGACAAAAATTCAGAAATGGTTGGAGGAAATAACAGAATAAAAAAACTGACATGAAACCATGACATGAGTTGTTTCTTCTGGGAATAATAAAAGGAAGTATAAGTGAGGAAATGCAATATATTATGCTTCATATAATTACCGCAGCCAGAATTTCATTCGCCCAAAACTGGAAACAAAAAAAGTCCCCTCAAACACAGAGATTATAAAAAAGGTGCTAGAATGTGTGGAAATGAACAAATTAATGATGGAACTAAGGGATATAGTAGAAACAGTGTATTACAGTATAAACTATGGAATAGGTAGTACAATTGGCTAGAAAAGAGATGTAAAATTAATGCATAATGAATATATAGAAATTATAACAAAAGGAAATGGTATATATTTAGAAAGTAGTAGAGTTGTAAATATTGTATATGTTATAAAAATGAGTAATTATGAAATAAGGAGGTATATGTATAAAACAATAGGCCTTAAAATAGAAATTTTGAAATTGGAAAAATACCGAAAACGGAAAGCTGCAAAAGTGTAACTGAGATTTTAATGTTGGAAAAATGTTGAATAAAATTTTATTTTTTTAAAAAAAAAATTACTAAAAAATACTGGGCCAGTCTGGGTCGCTGCCGGTTCTTTGATCCAGCCCAAAATACCGCTACCGGTTTGCCCAAATTGGTAGCAACCTACCTCTGGATGTTACTGAGTTGGCAGTGAAACATCTGCAAGGAAACAACCAAGCTCAGAGAGCACCAAGGACCCCTCGAAAGTATTTATGAAAGTCTTTGCAAATGTACCTAATTAGACTGATCTGTCTTACCTTCCTGGTTCTTCCTTAAAGCTTCTTTCAGGATCTTCAGCTCTGCCTGTAAATCATGAATCTGAGCTTTAAGAACATCAAACTCTAAAGGGTAGGAAAGGAGCAGGCATGGGTTTCAATCGGTACAGACCATTACGGCCGTACTGGATGGTGAAATTTAGTGTGCCTTCCTGTACGCATTGTTCCAGAGGCCCCGTACCGGAACGCTCCCTCCCATGTCCTGCCCCCCTGCTTGCTCCACCCACCCTCCCAGTCGTCACTCGCTCGCTCCCCCACACATGTGCAGTGTGTTCCTGACCAAACCGACAGTAGCAGCAGCCAGAACCTACCCCTGGTAACCTATGACTATCACTAAGTGTTGTATCTTATAATTCTTGGTGAATGTATTCTATTTTATTTTTCTTTATGTACATTGTGAGGATATGCACCAAAGACAAAATTCCTTTTGGGTCCAATCACACTTGGCCAATAAAGAATTCTGTTCTGTTCTATTCTATAAGAAATTTGGAAAAGCAGTTCTAACATTTGAATTTGTGACCTGTTGCACTTTACTTTACTTTACTTTACTTTAATAAAATTTGTATGCCGCCCACTCCCTTGGGACTCTGGGCAGCTCACAAGCAAGACAAAGGAACATTTAAAATTTAAAACAAAAAATACAATTATTAAAAATTCGACAACATACATTCCATCTAAGTGGGGCTGGATATCGATCAACAGCCCCAGGCCTGCCGGAACAGCCAAGTCTTGGTGGCTTTACGGAAGGCCGGGAGAGTGGTAAGGGTCTGGATCTCTACGGGTGGATCGTTCCACAGGGCCGGCGCAGCTACAGAGAAGGCCCTCCCTCGGGGGGGCCGCCAGCCGGCATTGTCCGGTCGACGGCACCCAGAGGAGGCCCAACCTGTGCGATCTTGTTGGTCGTTGGGAGGTAAGTGGCAGGAGGTGGTCTCTCAGGTAGCCAGGTCCTAAACCATGTAGGGCTTTCAAAGTAACGACTAGCACCCTGAAGCGCGTCCGGAGACCAATGGGGAGCCAGTGCTGCTTGCGGAGGATGGGTGTAACATGGGTGTATCTAGGTACACCCCATATCGCTCGCGCGGCTGCATTCTGGACCAGCTGCAGTCTTCGAACGCTCTTCAACGCTGAACTTTGAACCCTTTGCTTTCTACATGCATGCCAGAAGCACCTAGAGATTATAGACATATGACATCTAACACTAAGCAAATAAAATAGGTCATAGAAATATAGCACATGTAAAAGTATGTAGAATAAATAGTATTAAAACTAAGTGACTTTAGCCCCACATTGGACTATGTCAACAGTGTATTCTTTCACTAGTAGGAGGTCTTCTGTTGAAGGACATTGAATGCACCATAACATGTGTGGGATGGATTGCTCTTCATCACATTCACACAGGATATTTCTTCTATAGGAAAGTCCCGTTTTCTTAGATCAAAAGACAGTCTGGAACCCTTTGCTGATCTGCTTTGAATGCTTGGTGTAGATGGTTCCTGGTGGAGTCATCCTAGTTCATTAGTTAGGAGTTGGTGAATTGGATTCAACCACTGGGAACTGTTGGGCATATGTCAACCATCCCAACCACTCCTTAGGAATAATTCATCCAGCATCTTTTAGACTACTTCAGCTTCAACCGCAATAATACATGAGCACACAACAGATACAAACTCAAGGTAAACCGCTCAAAACCCGAATGCAGAAAATACACTACCTGACATCCCTAAACCCCCATAAATTTAACCTTAAACTGTCTACTGTTGACCTCACCCCATTCCTAAGAGGTCTGTAAGAGGCGTGCATAAGCACACCAGTGTGCCTAACGTCCCTGTCCTAATGTCCCCATTTATTTGTACTCATTTCCTGTGTTCTTATTCCTATTATCTTGTACATGAGTGATGAACTAACTGAATGAATGAATGAATAAATAAATAAATAAATAAATTCCAATAAATTCTTGAGCCTCCCACTCTCTATCTTATTCCTTGTTCTCTTCCTCTTCTACTTCCTCTAACCTTGCCAATATGATCATTTTTCCCTAATCCATCATCTTCTGCTTGCATTCCATGCCCAAACTATGTGAGTTTCTGTTTACCTTTGATCACTCCAAGAATCAAAGTCAGACTTTATTTAGTCCAGGACGCATTGATTGTTGATCAGATCATCAGATCATCCTGCAGTCTTTGGTTCCTTTTTTGTTCCTTTTTTGTAACACGAGATGGTCATTAAAACAACTTATGTAGTAATTTTATTTTTTCCCCATTTTGATGGACATTTTGGATGGGTAAATAATAGGGAAATAACTAGAAGGGTTGTATGTGGAAGCTTTCAATATCTGCAAACTCTGTGAATGAGATGTGATGTTTACCCATTAAGAAATTCATTAGAGTTTTGTTTGACCACGCTATTGATCAAAGTACTTCCCCCCCCCTCCAAATAGTACAGCCGTGATCTATTTGGGCTTTTTTAAAATGGAAAATGTTTTTCCACCCCTATCAACTTCTGGAAAAGATTTTGCATTAAAAACCATAAGTAGTCCTGATAAGATGGTTGCTAAAACATTAAAAGGCAGTTAAGTGATATTGGCTTGGTGGAATATAGCATCGCACACGTTATATACAGTATATTTAACTAGTAAAACCCAAATAAATATTACATCAAGTTTAATATGTGATTATCCAAACATGGCAATGGCCAATACATTATTTATTAGTTGTATTATCACAAACATTTCTCATGTGAACCCACATTTCTTAAGTAGCCTCCAAAGTGCAATGTGTGAAGTTTTCATTACTCTTAAGAAACAAGCAAAAGAGATTTGATATCATTATGATCCCCCTTCTTTCATTTCTTTAGTGCTTGCAAAAAAATAATAATAATCTCCAACCAGTAAAATTTCCTTGGAGCATATTGATATCTAAATAGTAGCAGTTTTCACTTCTTGCTAATTAAATTACACAAAATGACTCCGATGTGGGTCTCTTTGACCATTGTCCAAGCAAATCTTGAAAAGCCTTGTAAAATCTTGCTAGTTTTTTGAATATCAACGTGAATAAGCTCATTTTCAGGGGTGAAATCCAGCAGGGTTCTGACAGGTTCTGGAGAACCAGTAGCGGAAATTTTGAGTAGTTCAGAGAACCAGCAAATGCCACCTCTGGCTGGCCCCAGAGTGGGGTGGGAATGGAGATTTTGCGGTATCCTTCCCCTGCCACACCCACCAAGCCACACCACACTCACCAAGCCACGCCCACAGAACCAGTAGTAAAAATTTAAAATTTCACCCCTGGTCATTTTGCTCATGTTCTGAAGTTATTTAGTGAATGTCATTTAGTACATTGGAAATCTGTTCCTACTACCCTGTTAAACTCAGAAAAGGGTGGTTGGATTAAAACTCACAGGTGATTAATCGAGATTCATTGCAAGGAATGTCATTCCATCGGCCATCTAGATACAACTCTATGCAATCTTCTTCTACTCCATTAGGTTCGCCATTTGCCCATCGTGAGTATTGCATTGGGTCCCCGTTGAGGTGTTTAAAATTACCTTCTGTCTCCTGGTCGGTCATCCCAAGAAAAGTGTGTCTTTTAAGCTGTGAAGCCAGTTTTGCTAGGGCAGTGTTTTCCTCCGCATTTCTCGGAGAAGCAAGCTTTCCTCCAAACATGGAGCAGATGGCCTTGCCAGTTTCAAAATTGACTTCAGCTCCATTCGATGCAAATCTTTTGGTTCCTATGATGGTGAAGTTTGGGAAAGCAGACTCTTGAAAATCTAAGGAAGAAAATAACCAAAGTGAACTTGAGAGACCGCCTGCTACCAATTACCTCCCAAAGACCCATTAGATCACACAGGGCTGGCCTCCTCCGGGTTCCGTCTACCAGCCAATGCCATCTGGCTACTACCCGAGGGAGGGCCTTCTCTGTGGCAGCTCTGGCCCTTTGGAACAAACTCCCCACAGAGATTCGGACCCTCACCTCTCTCCAGGCCTTCCGAAAAGCCGTTAAAACCTCGCTGTGTCGGCAGGCCTGGGGTAGATGAGTTCCCTTCCCCTCTCGATTTGTGTGTCTGTTGGTTATTTTTAAATGCTTGTATTTGTAGTTTTTGTGTTTCCCTTTCCCCCTTTGGGTTTCTGCGCCGCCCTGAGTCCTGCTGGGAATAGGCCAGCATATAAATAAAACGAAACCGAAACCGAAACAATTCTTTCTCGTCTGTTTTCATCGTGATCCTCCTGATTTTTAACATCAAATGAACGGAAAGAACATCAAGATGTCAGGGCTGGAAGCCATTTTGGGTATTGGGTGCTGTGGGAAACTGGGAGGGGGGATTGTATGGTGCTGGGAGATAGATAGTCAAAATAACACTCTCTTCTCCAAGAGTCAAGGCCACTCTGCCCTGTACTTAGAGGGGTGTGTCTGGGAAACATCTCCCAGTTGGGACGGTGCATTGATTGGACTATGCGATGGGCATGTGGGTGCTGGGGCAGGGACCTGGACTTTCTTTTGGGTGGGGAAACCCAGAAGCTTTCAGATTTGGGTTTTCCCAGATGTGTCAATATGACATCACTAATAAAGTGGAACTTTGAAGAAACTCAAGCCTCAGAGTCATCTTTTGTTGGGGGTGTTTCTTGGAAACCTGACATGGGAAGTATCAGAGCAAAAAATTTATAGAGGAAAAAACGTGTAGCTCAAGGTTGAAATGAGAGGATCTTGATGCTCTCTGAGCTTAGTTGTTTTCTCGCAGATGTTTCACTAGCAGGATGATGATGTTACCAGGGGTGGGTTGCTGCTGCTGGTGCTGCTGGTTTGCTTTGTGTGTGCTTCACTGCACCCGCACATTTGACTGTAAACTGTTGTGTGCATGCTCAGAATATGAAAAAAAACCCTAAAAAACACTGGGGAACCAGTTCGGGGGCATGGCCAGCCTGGGTTGCTGCCAGTTCTTTGATCCAGGCCAAAATACCACTACTGGTTCACCCAAACCAGTGCGAACCGGTAACAACCCACCTCTGGATGTTACTGAGTTGGCAGTGAAACATCTGCAAGAAAACAACCAAGCTCAGAGAGCACCAAGAACCCCGCAAAGGTATTTATGAAAGTCTTTGCAAATGTACCTAATTAGACTGATCTGTCTTACCTCTCTGGTTCTTCCTTAAAGCTTCTTTCAGGACCTTCAGCTCTGCCTGTAAATCATGAACCTGAGCTTTAAGAACGCCAAACTCTAAAGGGTAGGAAAGGAGAGAATTAGTCTTCACTTTGGTCAGAAACAAAACAGATTTTTAATATAATGTCAGAAAGCTTCTTGGCTGTGCGTGGTGTCAAATATGACACAGACCTATTGAGTTAGAACACAAGATTGCTCATACCTTGCACAGTATCAATAGTTTGCTCCTCCTTAAGCCCTGACTGTTTCCCCAAAGAATTGTAGTTAGGTGGTTAGATGTTAGTTTGATTATTTTCCCAACCTACTCTGTGTAAGGCTACTGTTATTGGGCCACTGAAGTCGTATGTAGTTGGGGAGGGGGCTTTCATACTTGTATGCTGCCCAGATGTACTTCTGTGAGATGGGTGGGTATATATATAAAAGATGTAAATAAATACCTTTTTAATCTGGTTTCAAGCCCCATTATTTTTTCTCTATGTTAGGTTATATTGTAAGGTAAAGGTAAAGGTTCCCCTTGCACATATGTGCTAGTCATTCCCAACTCTAGGGGGCAGTGCTCATCTCTATTTCAAAGCCAAAGAGCCAGTGATGTCCGAAGAAATCTCTGTGTTCATGTGGCCGGCATGACTAATCGCAGAAGGCGCATGGAGCAGTGTTACCTTCCCACCAAATGTGGTTCCTATTTTTCTACTTGCATTTTTACATGCTTTCAAACTGCTAAGTTGGCAGAAGCTGGGAGAAGTAACGGGAGCTCACTCCATTACACAGCATTAGGGATTCGCACCTCCGAACTGCCAATCTTTCAATCGACAAGCTTAATGCACTTTAAAGTGCCAGCGTGCCGCCCGGCCACAAACCAGGACATGTTTCACTGTATGGCAGGCCGAGGCGGCATGCCCTTTAAAGTGCCAGCACACCTGTCTGCCATAGAGTGGGCTTGTTCTCTGCTTTAAGAGGGCTTCAAGTGGGAAGGGGGGGCTCTGCTTGGCTTTCCCTCCCTCTCCTCAGGTGCAGCTGGGATGATGGGGTGGATGGCGCGTGCACGCGCACTATTCTGGCTGGTGGGGGGGGGAAAGGCAAAATCCTGCCCGCTTGCCTCACCGGCGGTGAACCTCACCGCACGTCACTGATTTGTACAATTAGGATAGCTAGATGTGCTGTAGGAGAAGAGCTGCTAGTCCAGGGGTCGGTAAGCTGTGGCTCTGGAGCCGCATGTGGCTTTTTCATCCCTCTGCTGTGGTTTCCTGTTGCTGGACAGTGACACAATTTTGAGATGATCTTCTGGTTGGGGAGGGGGAGCATGGCACACCAGGAGGAGACTTTATGGCAAGGGGCAGATTTTCTGGTCAGTTCCACAACTGATAAGGTTTTTGGTTAGGACAGGTAGAGGAAAAAGGATGCCTCATTAGGAGGAGACTCTGTGTCTGTGTGGGAGGGAACTGGACTTCCAGTTGGCTCCAGAATTGAATGGGGGGCTTCTGGTTAGGACCTTTGTGGCTCTTTGAGTGTTTAAGGTTGCCGACCCCGGTGCTAGTCTAAGACAACCAAAAATCAAAGGAATATGGTCATATTCCATAAATTTGCACCCCATGTGCCATTTGTGTTTCCTTGTTGTTTACCTAAAGCTAGATATCTCACAGCAACAATAATAAAAAAGCATGCATGAAACAATTAAAAAAAACAATATCCAAAAACACAACACCAGAAGCAACACTCTCCCATAACAGCAATTACTGGGTTCCAGTCTCCCAACTCTTGAAAAGAAGAGACCTTTTTTTATGGCCTTAATAGAGTGCTATGGCGATCCATCCATGCAATCAGTTGATCTACCAAAGACTTGTTTGATTAATCTACCCTCATAAAAGACCGAATAGAGGGGATACTGTATAGAAGTTTAAGCAGACCAAAAGATGGATGAGAAGAAGAGGTATACATAGTATCTATTTCAGCAAAGATTCAGTTACTCCTAACTGAAGGGGTGGGTTCTGGCAGACACTATTGACGGTTTGCTCGCGGGTGTATGGCGTGGGCATGCTTTGCGTCCGTGTGCATGTGCAGTGCAATAAAAATGTTCTGCACATGCGCCTATGGCTCCACCTGGAGAACCAGTTTGGGTGTGTGGCAGGCCTGGGTCGCTGCCGGTTCCAATGACCCAGGCTACCAAACCACTACCAGTTCGGCCAAACTGGTCCGAACCGGTAGAAACCTACCACTGTCCCAGATGATAGCTTTGACTGTTTTTCACCATGCAAAGTGTCGAGAGCAAACAATCATTGCATATTCCTTTAATATTCTACATAAAAACCAAAAGCATTCTGTAAAATCTCGGCTCCTTCCTACCTCTTACCTTTACCTGCATTATCTCCTTTTTCCCCTTTCAGCCCTCGATCTCCGATTGAGCCAGGAGGTCCAGCTTTTCCCGGGGGTCCCTGTATTCCTTTTGATCCTGCCAATTCAATTAAAAATGCACAAAAAGGTAAGTGAAGAAACTGATTATCATCATAGCTAAGATCATTGGTCACCAAATAGAACATAGAATAATAAGTTTGGAGCAGCGGTGAAATCTGATTTTTTTTTCCTGCCAGTTCTGTGGGTGTGGCTTGGTTGGGGTGTGTGTCATGTAACTCGGTGGGTGTGGCTATGTAGTCATATGACTGGGGGGGTCAAAAGACAGAAACTCACTTTAACAATGTCCTGCTGGAGCAGGGGGCCTTCCAGCCCTGGATTGCTGTGCTCTTTCAAGGTGTCCTCTGAAGCTGCATCTAGCGCCAAGTTTGTGGTCCTTCCTCCCTCTTTTTTCCCTCCCTCCCTCCCTCCCTCTCTCCCCTCCCCCTCCCTCTTTCTTCCTTCCATCCCTCCCTCACTTTTTTCTTTCTTTCCTTGCTTCCTTCCTTCCCTCACTTTTTTCTCCCATCCCTTCCTTTCTTCCTTTCCTTCTTTCTTTCTTTCCTTCCTTCCCTCCCTCCTTCACTTTTTTCTCCCATCCCATCCCTCCCTCCCTCCCTCCCTCTCTTTCCTTCCTTCCTTCCTTCTTTCTTTCTTTCTTTCTTTCTTTCTTTCTTTCTTTCTTTCTTTCCTTCCTTCCTTCCTTCCTTCCCTTCCTTCCTTCCTTTCTTCCTTTCTTCCTTTCTTTCTTTCACAGCACTCCTCACCCCCTATTTTTGGTCTCCCTGGCTTACTGCCGCTCTCCCTGCCAAAAATGGGCCATGCTAAGGCCTCCACATGGCCCATCTTTGGCTAGCAGAGTGCTGCTGGAGGCTGGGGAGGCCAAAAAAGGGCCATGTGGGGGTTTAGGAGGCCCCCTCATGGCCTGTTTTTGTATGCAGATTGCTGCTGGAGGCTGAGGACGAGGGTGAAAATGAGTCATGCATCCCCATGACCCATTTTGTCTGGTAAAGTGCTGCAGGAGGCATCACCCTATCTCCCTCCCTGCCACCCTCGCCAGCCCATAGAGGAGAACTACAATGTTGATCTGGCCCTCAAAGAAATCCAGTTTGACACCCCTGGACTAGACGTACCTACTTCCCTCAATCGTTCAGAGTTTTCGCTTCCTTTTACAGGATGTAGAATTTATCACCGAGCGATTGCTCTGGCCCTAATGTTTGTGGTCAACATAGATCTGAGAAAAACTAAAGAACTGTTTGTGCTGTACCTGGGTCTCCTTTTGGCCCTGGAGGTCCTTCCTTCCCATCTCTTCCTGGTAAGCCATTACTCCCTGGGGTTCCCGGCAATCCATTCATGCCAGGAACCACAGGGCAGATGTTGACTTTCTCTTCACATCTGCATGTCTCAGGATCTGACGGCTTCACCAGTGCCACTCCCAACACCAGGATGTAGAAAGCATGAAGCAGCATATCTTAAGAACAGGACCTAAAGAGGAGGAAAATAGTACATATTTCGTTTCCCTTTTGTTTGGGATAAAGAGCATTCTGACATTTTGTGGTGTTTCTGCTGGTGGTACAAGGATAGGATGGCCTCCCCCCACCACCACTTTCCCATTGGTCAATTGGAGGGAAACCTGGTGGTTGTGGCCCGTGAAGCTGGTGGCAGACTCAGACAATGAGGAGGTTGGGGAGGAACATGGGCCAGTCCTGGAGTCTGGGGAAGGCTCTGCTCTGATGAGGGCTCTGTGTTGGAGGCAGAGATGGGGCCAGGGCCGTCTGACAGCTACCAGCTGCCTTCAGAGTCAGACATCAGTGAGGCAGAAGAAGAGCTGGAGTCTGTTCTCAGTTTGCGCATGCATAGAGCTGCCAGGAGAAGGGAACAGCTAAAGAACACGGGTTGACTTGGGAGTAAAGGCACAGGTGGAAGTGAATGGCCCTTCCCATAGGGAATAAAGAGGGGTGAAAGGGGAGAGGAGTTTGCAGGAGACAATTAGTTCAATTCATTAGGGTGAAGATCTGTTCCTGACAAGTAATTGCTACTACAGAGTGGCATTTGGAATGTATCGGCCTGGCAGCTCTCCAAGCCTGATAAAGGTCTGTAGTTGTGAAATCACTTGAAAGACTGTTGGCCGGGACTTTGCGGGAGAGGAATTCACTTTAAACTAAATAAAAGGGGTTTTATCAGGACAAGGAGTCAGCTTCGTGCTTTTGGCAAGCCTAGGTCAGAACACCTGGGTGATGGTGCCCCCCTATTCTTTTCTATGTTTTGAGGTCATCAGAAGCAAAGAAGGCTGTAGCTTGTTTCATATTGTATGAGGGACCAAAAATTAGAAATTGTTCTAATGTCTACTCAAGCAGTACATCATCAAGATAAAGAGCGAGAGGAGGAATTCTGGGAGTTGACGTCTAGAAATCTTAAAGCTGTCAAGTTTGAACACCCCTGGAGTTTTTTTTCTAAAGGGTTAGGGGTGCAAGGGTCTTGTAACTTGACAGCTTTAAGACTTGCATGTTTCAAATGCCAGAGTTTCTGAGCCAACAAGCAAGAGTGTTGTTAAGTGAGTTTTACCACATTTTACAAGTTGACCACGCCCACCCAGTCACATGGCTGGCAAGTCACTCCCACCTAGTCACGTGGCCAGCAAGCCACTCCCACCCAGTCACATGGCCAGCAAGCCACTCCCACAAAGCAGACCACCTGCTACTACCTACAACATTTGTGCTTCACAGATTCTATATCATGGAATATTTGCCATATTTTTCGGAGTATAAGATGCACCCCCCCCCAAAAAAGAGGGTGAAAATCTGGGTGAATCTTACACACTGAATACAGCATTTTTAGCCTCCCCAAACCCCACCCCCTTTGCAAAATGGCCATGCATAGCCTTTAGGAGGCTTCCAGAATGTTCCTGGCGGCTGGGGAGGGCAAAAATGAGCAAGAAATGGTCCGTTTTTTGCTTGTTTTTGCCCCATCAGCCCCTAGGAGCACTATACAAGCCTCCTAAAGGCTATGCATGCCCATTTTTTTACAAAAAACAGGCCCATTTTGGTGAAAAACGGGCCACTTTTGGGAGATCTGCAGAGTGCAAAACCCTTTTTTAAAAAAATTGCCTCTTCAAAATCTTGGTGCGTCTTATACTCCGGGGCATCTTATAGTCCGAAAAATACAGTATACTGTATATTATGTTTCATTGCACTGTCTGCCAGATGTTCTGGCTGGATTTAGTATTTCTATCTACTTATCGAGCCCTTCCCAAGGAGCTGGGATGGGCTGCTGTGGATATTTTGTGGTGTTACAGATATTGTTGGAGGATGTAAGCTGATCCAAGTCAAGCTGCCTATTGCAATTGACTGAAGATAAAGATAAGAGTTGTAGGAGTTCATAAATTGTGGGCCTGTTTTGGCGGGGTGGTGGTGGTGGCTATTATTCTTGAAATAGATTGATCAGTATTCAACTGGGAAGAGGCAATTATGCGTACGTGGCTTCCCCCCACCCATCCACCCTATGCACTTTTTAAATGTCTTGTTTAGTTTTACTTTGTCCTTTTGTTCTTTTTCTTTCTTTTGTTTTGGTGGTTGCATTTTAATGTTGCGAATAAAATAAATAATATTAAAAAAAGAAAATTAAAGAATAGGATCGTATCAGGGGTGGGCTGCTACGGGTTCGCCCGGGTTCGGAGAACCTGTAACTAATGTTATGGCAGGTTTGAGAACTCCAAATCCCTCCCCTGGCTGGCCCTGCCCCGTCCATCCCTCCCCTCCCAGGAGTTTCCATGCAGCCCATTTTGGATGCAAGGTAAGTGCAGGGCCTGTGCGGAGGCTGAGGGAGGGGGAAAATGAGCCTCCTGGAGGTTCCGGAAGGCTTAAGATTAGGGTTAGGGCCTGTTTCTGGCCTTCGGAGGACTTCTGGATCCTGGGGGAGGAAGTTTTCACCCTCCCAGTAGCTCAAGGAGAGCCTCTGGAGCCTGGGGAAGGCAACCCCCCCCCCCAGTGCAGGTGCAGACTAGGCCATGCCCACCATGGCCACATCCATCCGGCAACTGGGCAGAGAGCCCATTGCTGAAATTTTTGAAGCCCACCACTGGACTGAATGCCTACTACTACCACGCATCACCCACCAGCTGTGTAATAATCCAGAAGACCTTGTTTGTTTCTACTAGAAAACAAAAAAAAAGTGTCTCCTTGTTTCTGAGAAAAAAAATTAAGCAAGTTCAACAGATAGTTGCATGTGCAAATATCTGATTTGTTCCATAGTGGCTGAACTAGTTAATCATCAGCGTCGTTCTGGAAGCCAAATGGAATAACCTTCCCTCGTTTAAAAGACAATGCTTATCAGGTCATCTTAGATCAAGAGAGATGGAAAAACAGACATGGCCACTGAAAGTCCTTCACAGGGATCAAACGTTATTAATTAAGTTAATCACTTGTAACTGTATTGACAGAATATGTTTCTGAAATGGAAGATAAGCTAGAGGTTCTTGAAGAAGCCAACACTAACTTGACATCCAAAATTGAAGTGGTGCAACAAAAAGTTGAAAACGCTGAAAAACAAATTGTTATGATACATTACAAACAGATGGAGCTTGCATTAAGAGTCAGGGGGCTGCGTGAAAATGAACAGGAGAACTTGAAGCAGATTTTCTCAGAGGCTTTTAACCGTCTGGTGGAAAGACCGGGGTCCAACTTTGACTGGCAGATCGGAAAAATTTATCGCGCTAACTCTTGGGTGGCAAAACAGAGGCAACTCCCCCGAGATGTAATTATATATTTTACTACAAGAGAGTTTAGAAACATGATACTACAAAAGTCTTATAATACCAGGCTTCAAATTGGCGGACAGGACTTGATTGTCTTGAAAGAAATACCACCCCAAATGCTAAGAGCCAGGAGAGATTATGCTTTTCTAGTGGAAGAACTCAGAAACCGTCAGATACAGTATAGATGGGATGTGCCATTTGGTATCATAATTACATTTGATAAGCAAAAATATCGTCTCAACTCTGTATGGGAAGCCCGAGATTTTTATCACAAGACCTTGAAGGTGGGACACCCTGAATTATCTGGATCTGGAGAAAGACCACGAGAAGGACAAGATAAACAGCAAATCACAC
This sequence comes from Thamnophis sirtalis, assembly GCF_051295495.1. NCBI lineage: Eukaryota > Metazoa > Chordata > Lepidosauria > Squamata > Natricidae > Thamnophis > Thamnophis sirtalis. The sequence continues at coordinate 29,966,616 of NW_028261395.1, forward strand.
CAGACAAAAAGCACCATTTCCTCCTTCCGGAAGGGCAAGGGACCAGGGAACAAAGATCTAGCCGTATGACTACCAGATGAATGGGAAAACAAGGCATATTGCAACAACCTTAATAATCATCGGCCATTGATCAAGGAGTTATGGTCTGAACTCTTTACAGAAGAAAAGAGAAAGAAAATATTTTACTATCTCAAACAGTTCAAGAACGATATAATTTGTCTGCAAGAAATTCATATCAAATTAACTGATCAAAAATATCTGTTCAACCCCGAACCTGGTCAATATTTTGTGACCTCTGCTACGGAAAAGAAAAATGGTATAGTTGTATACTTAAGAAAAGACATTAAGGCTGAATTAATTGAAGCAGATCCCTTTGGAAGATATATTGTATTAGACCTAATTCTAGAAGGGAAAAAGACTTGATGGACAACTTCGAATTGAGAAATGTTTGGCGAGAAAGAAATGCAGAGGCGCATGACTTCACCCCTTTTTCTGATGGACATCAATCCCTTTCAAGGATTGACTTTATACAAATCACTAATGATTTATTTTCTAGGGTGAAGAAGACAAAGATTGCGGCGAGGGTCCTTTTGGATCATAACCCAGTCTGGACGGAATTGGGAAGGGTAGTGCAGGCAAGAAGGTCTTGGAGGTCGAATGAGAGTTTATTTAGATATGAAAAGTATATTAATGATTGTAAAAAATTGCTATCTGAATACTTTGTTCTGAATACGAATAAGGGTATATTTATGGAATTTGTAGGGGATGTAAGTAAAGCATATATGAGAGGAGTACTGATGAATATAAACAAAATACATAGACATAAACAAGGGCAAAAACGAAAAGAATTGGAAGAGGAAATCAAAAGAAAAATTTGAAATGTATCCAAATTGTGTTATAGAGGGAAGGAGGTACAAAGGGGACAAAATTAAGGGTTTAGATATAGACAGATACTTAGATAAAGAGATAATACCCCTAGTTAGAGAAGAGTAAAGGCAAAAGTTGAACTCACAAATAACTTCTGGGGAAATATTGCAGGTAATCAAACAACTAAGATTAGGAACAATGTAAACTGCTTAAAGTTTGTGTAATGGCAAGAAGCTGAGTTCAACGCAGAGATTTTATTGACTTTTTTTTTCTTTTTTCTTTTTTCTTTTTTTTAAATTTCCTTGGTTTTAATATATCTTAGACTGTGTTTGATAAAAAGCTATACCGTGTACGGGCTCTGGGAAGTCGGGGGGGGGGGGGGGAAGGGAGGTGGGGTCATAGGGGGGAGGGGGGAAATATAGTATGTGCTAGATTTTAAAATAACATGATTGCACTTGTATACTGTTGCCTTTTTAATTCTAGTGTAAAAATAAGAAGCTGAATATATTGATAGATAGTAGAAATACACCGAAGGGAGGAGCAGAGGGAAAGAAGAAAGAGGGGTAGAGAGGGTGGGAGAGAGGATCGGAAGGAGGGTGAGGTGGAAGGGAAGGAGTGTATTGGGAGAAAGGAGTGATAGAGGGGGAGGGGAAGTAGGAGAGGGGAATGTTGGAGGGGAGAAAGGAAAGTTGGAGGGGGGTGAAAGAAAGGGTGTATGGAGGGTTGAAGTGGTATATTGGGTTTGTATTTTGGGGAGTATTTTTGACAAGGATGACTGTGTTTATTGCTCAATGTTATATGGCCCCGGTTATGCACAGTATATATGTGACTGTATGAAATGAAAATGAAAATGAAAATAAAACATATTTGAAAAAAAAAATTAAGTTAATCAGTCGGGCATTATGCAACAGATCATCAAATGCATACAATCTAATAACAGCCATTACTGGGGTCATGGAGAAAGGTGTCTCCTCATGAACTGGAGAAGGCTGATGACTTCTTTCTATCGGTCCATGATAGAAAGTGTCCTCACATACTATATAACAGTATGGTACGCTCGGGGTGGGTTGCTGCTGGCGTTACTGCTGGTTCATTGCATGCAAAACCTTTGCACAAAAACAGGTCTGCGCATGGGCGAAACATTCAAAAATGGGGGAAAAAATTGCAATGAAAATTGTTCTGTGCACCAAAAATCAAGATGGTGCCGCCGTTGGAGAACTGGTTCGGGTGCGTGGCAGGCCTGCGTTCAGTGACCAGGCCGCCAAACTACTACCAGTTCGGCCGAACCGGTTCGAATTGCTAGGAATCCACCACTAGGTATGCTGGTTTAACAGCCGTGGACTGAGAAGGCACTACAGAGAATGATCAATTCAGCACAAGAAACCATTGGTTGCCCCTTAACACCATCGGATGACATTGCCAGGTCTCGCTGCTTTAGCAGAGTAAGGAAGATACTTAGGGATGATTCACACCCTGGCCAGTGTCTCTTCTCATTTTTACCATTGGGCAGAAGACACAGAAGTATAACCAGCTGGACAAACAGGTTGAAAAACAGCTTCTACCCATGGGCTGTCAGACTCTTAAACACACTATAACACCACAAACATATTAATATGACAAATTTCACTGGTGCCGATGTAATGACTAATATGTATATACCATGATATAAGCAGTGGTGTGATCCTGCCGGTTTAACAACTGATTCGGTGATTGCGTGGTCTTTAACAAAACTTACCTTCCAAGTTACTTCTGGGGAGTAACACAGCTGAGGCACAGCAATCCACTCTGCTGTATGAATCAGCTGAGAGCATATAGGTAAGTAAAGCACAGGAGCGGGTGGGCAGGCCCTCCTGATCATCAGAGCGAGCTGGTTCGCTACCCAGCTGATTGTTGGAGCTACCAGTTCGCCTGAACTGGGCTGAACCGGCTGAATCCTCCCACTGGATATAAGATCATACCCCAGAGTACTATACATGTTGCACAAAATATGATGAACATATGGAAACGTATGACTAGGTTCCTCCCCCTAACTACTTGCATAAGGATATTCTTTATATTATTCATGTTGTTTTCAGAGGTGGGTTGCTCCCAGTTTGGCCCGGATCGGGTGAGCTAGTAGCGGTGGTAGTGGGAGGCTCCGCCCACCCACCTGGACGCTTCTGAGCACACGAGCGCACGAGCAAACCGGTAGTAAAAACAAATGGAAACCCACTACTGGTTGTGTTGTATTCTTGTTATGGACTGCACCAGTAGAGGCTAAACCAATTTCATTGTATACATGATATACCATGACAATAAAGGCTTTGAACTTTGGACTCATGAAATTGTGCTGGAGCTGCAATGGTTGAGTAGCTGGTCGCTACCTATAAAGCCCTACATGGCATCGGACCTGGGTACCTGAGAGACGCCTCCTGCCGATTACCTCTCTCAGACCAATTAGATCGCACAGGTTGGGTCTCCTCCGGATTCCATCTGCCAGCCAATGTCGGCTGGCGACTCCCCGGGGGAGAGCCTTCTCTGTTGCAGCTCCGGCCCTCTGGAACGAGCTCCCTGTTGAGATCCGGACCCTTACTACCCTCCCGGCCTTCCGCAAAGCCACCAAGTCCTGGCTGTTCCAGCAGGCTGGGGGGAGCTGAGAAGCATCTACCTCCACGGAAATTGTGAATGTTGGTTTTGTTTTTAATATGTTGTCTTTGTCTCGTTCCCCCCTTTCCCTTGTCTTTTGTGAGCCGCCTGGAGTCCTCCGGGAATGGGCGGCATACAAGACAAATAAATAAATAAATAAATAAATAAATAAATAAATAAATAAATAAATAAATAAATAAATAAATAAATAAATAAATAATAAATAAATAAATAAATAAATAAATAAATAAATAAATAAATAAATAAATAAATAAATAAATAAATAAATAAATAAATAAATAAATAAATAAATAAACAAACAAACAAACAAACACTTTGGACCTTTGAGCCTATGGACTACTCAAGATAGCATCAAAATATCAGATTTTCCTCATGGAATGTTTTGTCTCTGCTTTCCTTGTTTTTAGGCTATTTCTTTCTTCTTTTCTGCTTGAGTAAATAAATAGTCACACTGTCACAACTTTCAATGGCGTACAAAGTCATGATGCATTACTTTATCTTACTGTTTCAAATTTCATTTGTTTCAGCTTGCTGCTTCACATTTCCTTTAGTTTATCTTAATTCCTGCTTTTAAGTGGTTTCCTGTGTAACTCAAGATTTAATAAATCTCATTAATGCTGATTTTACTGTAAAGTAGCATCAACATCGATCCTTTGGGGTATCAATTATTCCAGAACAGCCAAACATAGAGACACAGCCCTATCAAAGCTTAAATTTGTTGCACTTGTAATCTATACAATATAGAATCATTTATTTATCAAATGATTCACAAAATCATGTTCGTTGCGCTACTGATTTAATGCAGAAGTTAAAAATCTAGCCCACTTTGCCTAAAACATTTCAGGCTGCTGCTGCTGTTTATTAAGCTTGACTGCACCTCAGATACCGATTTGCTGATCCTACGTTTGTTTTATTTTATGGAAGATTATCTGATACTTTTGAGAATTGCTACAAAGGGACTGCTTTGTGGAATAATAAACATTTCACATCTTGTGTTGTGCTGTGAATAAAAAAGGGAAATGAGTAGTTTCAGAAATAGTGTATTTGGCAAAAGAATTTGATATTTTAGGGGTTGTTTTCTTGCAGAATTTCATTACCCAACCAGGGAATGTCATCAGTGCTAGAAGGGAGAGGGGTTTGTCTGGAGGGGGAGGACAATGACTCTGGGAACCTTGGTGCTCTCTGAGTTTTATTATTTTCTTGTAGATATTTCATTGCCCCAACTAGGGAACATCATCAGTACTAGAAGAAAGGATGGGGTGCGTGGAGAAAGAAGAGGAGGAGGGGAAAGGAGGAGGAGGAGAAGGGGAAAGGAGAAAGAGGATGACAATGAGGAAGAGGAGGAGGAAGACTGTGGGGTCCTTTGGTGCTCTCTGAGCTTGATTATTTCCTTGCAGACATTTCATTACTTAAATTAGTCTGATGATATTACCTAGTTTGGATAATGAAACATTTGCAAACTCAGAGTACCAAGGAGGACCCCTCCTTTCAACCCTGAGCTAAACTTTTATAAATAAATAAACTTTTATAAATGAATAAAAAATAAACCCCTTCATTAACTTCGTCTATTCCTTGCTGCGGCATTCTCTTTCCCCTTTTAGTTTATTCTCTTGTTTCCTTGTCATGTTTTGTTCACCTCACCTGGATCTCCCCTCCCCTCCACATTTTTTACCCGTCAAAAATAATTAAGATTCTGCTTCAGAAATCACAGGAAACAGATTAACAAGCAGAAGGTTTCTTAAGCAGGTTTGATACGGAAAAGGACTTACTTACACAGCAATGAAAGAAACCAACTCTTCGTGTATGCGTTTCTCAGGCAGTGATTTTGCAAAATCTGATTCTTTCATTAATCATTTTCTAAAACAACAGGGGAAAAATACTTATTTGTTGTCTGATTTCCCCAGTTTTTTTTACCTGTTGCGGGAACTCCAGGGGAATTCACTCTTCAGTCCCAATTCAGTTGAAATACGTTGCAACCATTTGCAGCAGAAGAAAAGAACAGATGAAGCAAGAGTGATCTCGGGGAATTGCTTTTTTTTTTTTTTAAAGCAAATCAACAAACCAACTTTCGCTTTAAACAAAGAAGAACAAGTGTGTGTTGCAAAATGTTACAACACAGGATAGGACAGAACAAATTGAAAAGAATTTACTGGGGGAAACTGGCAAAAAGCTATATGGCAAAGAAGATAAAAAAGGAAATGTGTGCAAGAAAAGTTGGAAATAACATATTAGACAATCACTCCAAGAATTTGGCCAGATCCCATGGCTCTGGTGGCTATAAAATACCAATGGTGCATCGTTGCCTAGAGCAGGGTTTCTAGACTCTTGGGTGGGGACAAATTAAAATTTTAGTTCACTAACTCCCTCATACTGAGGGACGGGGTGGCTCAGTGGCCTAAGACGCTGAGTGTGTTAATCAGCAAGGTCGGCAGTTCAGCGGTTTGAATCCCTAGCGCCATGTAATGGAGTGAGCTCCCATTACTTATCCCAGCTTCTGCCAACCTAGCAGTTTGAAAGCATGTAAAAAATGCAAGTAGAAAAATAGAAACCACCTTTGGTGGGAAGGTAACAGCGCTCCATGCGCCTTCGGCGTTTAGTCATGCCAGCCACTTGACCACAGAGATGTCTTCGGACAGCGCTGGCTCTTCAGCTTTGAAACAGAGATGAGCACCGCCCCCTAGAGTTGGGAATGACTAGCACATATGTGCGAGGGGAACCTTTACCTTTTTAACTTCTACATGAAATTTAGCTTTTTGTTCAATCATAAAGGTAGGCATTTTTGTTTTTCAAAAAACATTTTATTGGACAAATATCTAAAAGCACCCTAAAGAACAAAAAGGAAAAAAGAAATGGAGGAGCAAAATGGATATTTAGTCATGTATTTTATTTATGCCTTGTCTTTATAATTTTTACAAGGCACATGAACACACACAATATTCTTCCCTCTTCCTATTTTTCTGACAAGAACAACCCTGTGGGATGAGTTGGGTGTCATGTTCCGGCGTTCATGTTGCATAAAAACAGAGATTCACTTTGTTCGGTGAAAAACTTTTATCTCTGTCTAAGAAGGCACAGGTAGTTCTGAGCTGGTTGTTAACCCCATACGCTTCCACCACTCATTCACTGGCACCACTGCTTGATATGTAGGAATAGCCCCAGTGGCAGAGGCCTGGTCTACTAAGGGACTCTCCTTACATCTTACAGCTACCTCTGTTTCCTCCTCCTGTGTTGGAACAACCAAAGGAGTGACCTCAGGTAGGACCACTGCTGTTGCCTCTGCTCCTTCAGACAACATTCAGACCAAAGAGGAACTGTGCGAAGTGAAGTATTGATAGGGGGTGAGAACTGACTTTTATGTCATGTTCCGGCATTCATGTTGCATACAAACAGAGATTCAGTTTGTTTGATGAAAAACTTATATCTCTATCTAAAAAATTACGTAATAACCAGCACTAAATGACAATGATACAAAGGTAATCAAATCCAAGTCAATTCTAACCAAGATAACACCATCACCAATCTCTATCATCTCTATCTCTATCTCTATCTCTATCTCTATCTCTATCTCTATCTCTATATCCATATCCATATCCATATCTATATCTATCTATCAATATCTATCTATATCTATATCTATCTATCAATATCTATATCTATCTATCTATCTATCTATATCTATCTATCTATCTATATCTATATATCTATATATCTATATATCTATATATCTATATATCTATATATCTATATATCTATATATCTATATCTATATATCTATATATCTATATATCTATATATCTATATATCTATATATCTATATATCTATATATCTATATATCTATATATCTATATATCTATATATCTATATATCTATCTCTATCTCTATCTCTATCTCTATCTCTATCTCTATCTCTATCTCTATCTCTATATCTATATCTATATCTATATCCATATCCATATCCATATCCATATCCATATCTATATCTATATCTATCTATCAATATCTATCTATATCTATATCTATATCTATCTATCAATATCTATATCTATCTATCTATATCTATATATCTATATATCTATATATCTATCTATCTATCTATCTATATCTATATATCTATATATCTATATATCTATTTATATCTATATCTATATCTATATCTATATCTATATCTATATCTACCGTATTTTCACGACCATAAGCCGCACTGAAAATCCTAAAATTTTATCAAAAACCAGCAGTGCGGCTTATAACCCGGTGCGCTTTATGTGTGAAAAAAGATAGAAAATCTCTCCCTCCCGACGCTCAAACTTGAAGCTCGCAAGCATGCACACGTCCCTCGGGTCTCTCCCTTCAACCTCGCTACTTTCTCAGTCGGCGAGCAGAGAGCCACCCAGTTCCCAGCCCCTATAGACTGAGCTGTTCCGTCACCCCCGCCACCGCAAGAAGGGACGGCAGAAGGGACGGCTGACCGGCTCAGCCCTTCAGGATTTGCCGGCGCCGAGCACCCCATCCGCCCCGGCAGTCGCCCTGCCTAACTCCGCTCCGCGCCCCAGCCGGCTCTGCGCTGCCGGTCAAGGGCGCGCGGGTGGCCGGTGCGGCGCCGGTCTTCCCAGCACACCACGCCGGCCGGGCAAGAGCCGGGAGAGCAGCGGAGCCCGAAGCCTCCCGCTAGCCGACGCCTGCCACGTGCGCCCACCCGCCCGCCTCGGGGACCGCAACCCGGGCGCCCTGCCCGCCGCCGCCCGGTTTGGCTTCCCTGGCCGCGGCGCCCCAGGCCCCCACGCTGGCGATCTCCCGGGGTGGCGAGGCTGCGCGGGGCCGCTCAGCGGAGGAAGGCGGCCGCCTGGCGGGAGAGGCTCGGCCGAAAGGTGCTGGGGCTGGAGCCGCAGAGCCAGGCATGCCTTCCGCCCGGGAAGTCCTGCCCCTTCATCCCCGAAGGCCGGCGCGCGGTGAGGGGGGCCGGCGTGGGGGCGAAAGTACTTTACACATGCTCCACGGTCGCCGCGCTCTCCGTCCCAGCCTTCGCCGAAGCCGGCGGGCTGCCTCCCAAAGAAGCCGCCGGAGCGTCCCAAGCCAGAAAATGCCCCAACTCGGGCAGACGGAGTTCCAAGTTGCAACCTGCGCACGTGATTCGATGAGGAACCAAGGGGAGCCGGGTCTCTGAGCGCGGCTTATAACCCGGTGCGCTTTATATGTGGAAAAAGTTTTAAAAATTAACGTTAATTGATACTGCGGCTTTTAATCCGGTGCGGCTTTTGGTCGTGAAAATACGGTATATCTATATCTATATCTATATCTATATCTATATCTATATCTATATCTATATCTATATCTATATCTATATCTATATCTATATCTATATCTATATCATCTATATCTATATCTATATCTATATCTATATCTATATCTATATCTATATCTATATCTATCTATCAATATCTATCTATATCTATATCTATCTATCTATATCTATCTATCTATATCTATATCTATATCTATATCTATATCTATATCTATATCTATATCTATATCTATATCTATATCTATATCTATATCTATATCTATATCTATATCTATATCTATATCTATATCTATATCTATATCTATATCTATATCATCTATATCTATATCATCTATATCTATATCTATATCTATATCTATATCTATATCTATATCTATATCTATATCTATATCTATATCTATCTATCAATATCTATCTATATCTATATCTATCTATCTATATCTATCTATCTATATCTATATCTATATCATCTATATCTATCTACCATTACCCCACCCAGCTCCACCCACAACTCCACCCAGATGACACCCACCACCATCACCAATCACCATGACCCACACCCTCAGCCACACCTCCACTCAGTGTCATCATAGTCTCTTTCCTGGTTAGCCGCATCTGAGCAAAAGAGTTACATCAGAGTAGGCAGTTGCACCCGAGTAGAAGAGCCACATGCAGCTACAGGCTCAATCGACATCAGAGAGGCAACATCAACGTGGCAGCGTTAGTGGCGTAGAAGCATGGCCGAGCGGGCATGGTGATGGACAGTTTCCCCCTGGATGGCAGCCTGAGGGCTGACATTGGGATGAAAGAAAATAGGTGGCCCTCAATATCACCCAGTTGGCTTTCATGGCTTTCATGGCTGGACTAGAACTCACAATCGCCTGGTTTCCAACCTGGTGCCTTAGCCATTAGACCATTGGGCTCTCCAAATATACAGATAAAGAGGGTTCACAATAACACTTAGACTTATATGCTGCTTCCCAGTGCTTTACAGCCCTCTCTAAGTGGCTAACAGAGTCAGCCTCTTGCCCCCAACAATCTGGGTCCTCCTTTTACCGATCTTGGAAGGATGGAAGACTGAGTCAATAGCAATAACACTTAGATTTATATTCTGCTTTACGGCCCTATCTAAGCAGTTTACAGAGCCAGAATCTTGGCCTCAACAATCTGGGTTCCAATTTTACCCCTCACCCCATTTTGGGCCTAGTTGACCTCCCTGCAGCCTTCTGAGACCAAAAATGGGCCAAGGTGGTGGGTGCCATATAACCCTGCACTCCCCCTTTCCCCTGCGCATGCACACGGACCCCTTCGACCCCTCTCCCACATACCCCCTGCCCTGCATGCATGCACGGCAGAGACCCAAAAATCAGTTGGTCGGTGGGAGGTGTGGGTACATGTGCAGTGGAGCTGAGCTGTGATGATGGCTTGTGTGCCCGCAGAGAGGGCTCTGTATGCCATCTGTGCACGTGTACCGTAGGTTTGCCATCACGGTCCTAGAGGGTCATGTCCTAGTCTTAGAATTTGGATGGAGGAGAATGTAAATTTTAATCCCATCCCTGGAGGTGAAGGTCTTGTTTTGTGAATAGGTTGGCCCAATCTTTCTTAATGGGCACAAAATATCTATTATTAAAAAAAAAGACTGAGTCTGCTTTCTTTCTTTTAAGAGCATGTTTCTCCATTTCTCCTTTGGGGAAATAGCAATAGCACTTAGACTTATATACCACTTCATAGTGCCTTTACAACCCTGCCTAAGCAGTTTACAGAGTCAGCCTATTTGCCCCCAACAATCTGGGTTCTCATTTTAGCCACCTTGGAAGGATGGAAGGCTGAGTCAGCCTTGAGCCTGGTGAAGTTTGAACTGTCAAATTGCAGACAGCCAGCTGTCAGCAGAAGTAGCCTGCAGTACTGCACTCTAACCACTGCACCACTGAGGCTCTACAAACTATAAAATTGAACAAGACTAGTGAGAGTCGCATTAATTATCCATATAAGATGATATTAACTAATTGTAACAATCAAATCAATTTATCAGTCATTCGTGCAATGCCTTGCAAAATCCAAAACTTAATCTTCAGTCTTTTGTTTGAACACAAATGAATTCATTGTCTTTGCCTTACATTTAATATGTTGTCTTCAATTCTTACTGGAAGTCATTTGAAAGAGATAATTGAAGATTAATAAAATATTTTTACAGTTGCTATTTTCCTACACAATTGACTTTTCCCATCTTAAAAATGCCTGCCACTGTGCTTTTCTAAATCTGTGGATAGTGATTTTTAAATAATTCCTTGTTACATTTATTTTAGTAATTTCCCAAGTACCTAATTTATCCTCACAGCCCTATAAACTGTGTCCATGAATCACAGGGAAAAGGAGATTGAATATCTAAGCCGTTCTTGTTGGCCCATTTTCCTTTCTCTTTTAAAAAAAAGTAATAAAAATTAAATAAGAAATCAAGTGGCGGAAAATAATGATGGCTTTTGTGAAACCCTAAAGGAACACGATGCCTGATTAGAGGATCTCCAACTATGGAAAGGGTATATAATTTTTATTAAAATTTTTGATTATAATGTTAACTAAAATTAAAGATAGAAATGTGAATGGAAAGTAAAATGTGTAGAGAAAAAAGGAAAAAGTTAACATAATAAAGAGGAAAGAAATATATAAAGAGGTAACTTTCAACCTCTATCACAAATATAAAGAAATTTATTCTTCACTCTCTCTTCACATTTATCTCTTCCTCCCATATCCCATCTCTTGTCTATAAAGAAATCTTTCCTGGTATGAGTAGAAAGTCCATAAGGGGTTGCCAGAAGTAACAATATGTCCTGTTTTAACTTTGATCAAATAAATCAACTTTACATTCTTTTCTAACAGCCTTAATCTAAAGTTCATTCAAATATTGTCATAGGATCTGATTTTTTTTCATTTTTTATGTCCCATTTCACATAGTTCTTTAAGGCTTTAACAATTCTTCTTTGTCATTCCACAAGGAAAAAATATATCTAGATTACTCTCTTGGTTCATCATTTGTATTTCCCTTTTAAATTTGAAAACCTCAGCTCGTTCCCCACCCCACCCACCACGTTGATCCAGTAAAAATCTTTCTCCAATACATTTTCTTGGCCTCCCAGTTGTAAAGAGCCAAGGTGGCGCAGTGGTTAAATGCAGCACTGCAGGCTACTGCTAGATCAGCAGGTCAGCGGTTCAAATCTCACCGGCTCAGGGTTGACTCAGCCTTCCATCCTTCCGAGGTGGGTAAAATGAGGACCCAGATTGTTGGGGGCAATATGCTGACTCTCTGTAAACCGCTTAGAGAGGCCTGAAAGGCCTATGAAGCGGTATATAAGTCTACTGCTATTGCTATTGCTATTGCTAAATCCATTTTCGATACCATTTCCAGCTTGTCAAATTTGTTCTACATTTGTCATTTCTTCAACCACACATTTTGACATATTTATTCATAGAAACAGACATTACTGAGATTGTGGGTATTGTGGCTATTTTCTGAGTCTGCTCTTCAAATGTTCTCCTCTATTTTCTTCTCTTTTTTTTGGTAGCATTTTGCCAATCTTTCCTCTATCTAAAACTTTAGTGCATCTTCTGCTCGTCTAAACTTTGGTTCAGAAAAGTTTAGGTATCTCTGCTGACATAACGGCTGGCTGGGGGTAGCCCCTTGCTTTGTGTGAAAGTATTGTGTGTTCCCTCAACACTGTCAAACCATTCACTAAAGCTGCATTACTATTACTATTAGTCTTCTCATCATTCCTATCACCCATCTCCTCCCACTTACGACTTCAGGACTGTAACTTTGTTGCTTGTATCCTTACAATTTATATTTATGTTAATTGTTTCCTGACTGCTTATTTGTTCCCTATGACTATCATTAAGTGTTGTACTTTATGATTCTTGATGAATGTATCTTGTCTTTTTATGTACACTGAGAGTATCTGCACCAAAGGCAAATTCCTTGTGTGTCCAATCACACTTGGCCAATAAAGAATTCTATTCTGTTCTATTCTACTCTACTCTACTCTACTCTACTCTACTCTACTCTACTCTACTCTACTCTACTCTACTCTACTCTATTCTATTCTATTCTATTCCTGTGTGTTTCTGGATGTCCTACTTTCAGCTGTGGAAAAGTTAGTGAAGTCAGCAAGATTTGCTTTACCCACTGACTCTCACTTTTACACAAAACGCAGGGAAGTTTCCTCTATGTGAGCTTCAGGGGAAAAAAGCGACACCAGTGTGATGATGCTCTCCTCTCATGTGTTCCCCACTGGCTCCAGTTCTGTCAGAACATCTGCTGTTCACAGAGAAGAAGGAAAAGTAAAAATAAAACCAAATTGGGAGGAAGGAGATAAAGAGGCCGTTCTATGCATCCCAAGATAGCAAATTAATTTGATCACTCCAGGCTGTGAAAATGTGTGGGAATCACACTTCTTTGATTCCCCTGCTAGCACCCTACCTCCTGCTCACCCGACCTCCAGTGTAGTCGCTGATAACGAGATCATCAGGGAGGGAATTTGTTTAAAACTGACCTCCTTTGTTTGCAAACAGAAACAATAACAATAACGGGGGGGGGGGAGAGAAGCTGAAATGTAAGGACTTGTGATAAGAGCAAAAATGGTTGAGAAAAAAACAAGGAAGCTCAAGAATTGGTGTGTGTGTGTGTGTGTGTGTGTGTGTGTGTGTGTGTGTGTGTGTGTATAACATTTTATTTTAATTCAGTGTGTCGTCTGGGTACATACATTTTGTGCAAATAATGATTAGATGTTTTGTCAAGGCACCTGGTATGTCCCAAATATGGGAGGGAGCAGACTGCTTCCCTTTTACCTTTCAGCTCCACCCTCCACCACTTCCAGGCTGAAACCATTTTGTATTGATTTTTTTTGCTGATAAATAAATGAAGGGAGACTAGTATAGATCTATTTCAAGCTATTTAATATTTAATATGCCGCCCATATTATATTATATACCAGGTGCCTTGACAAAACATCACACACACACACACACACACACACACACAATTGGTCAGTGCAATAGCAATAGCAGTAGACTTATATACCGCTTCATAGGTGAAGTGCCAGGTGAAGACGAACTGCATGGTTTTTGGATGAGGTCTGGCCAAAGTTACCTGATAATGACAGATCCAACAAAAAGGACATTAGTCAGTAGGCAAATGAAAGCCCATTTATGCCATGAAAGACCTATAAGGAAACTGGATCATAGCAATAACACTTAGACTTATATACCACTTTGTAGTCCTTTGCAGCCCTCTCTAAGTGGTTTATAGAGTCACCCTATTACCCCAATAATATGGATCCTCATTTTACTGAACTCAGAAGGATGGGAGGCTGAGTCAATAGCAATAGCCCTTAGACTTATATACTGCTTCACAGTGCTTTTACTGCCCCCTCTAAGTGGTTTACAGAGCCTCTTGCCCCTCACAATCTGGGTCCCCATTTTACTGATCCCAGAACTATGGAAGGCTGAGTCAACCTTGAGCTTAGTGAGATGGGCTATGTAAGGAAAGCTATGCAATTAATTTATGTGATTACTTGCAGTTCATTTTTGCATTGCATGCAGATAACTTGGCATTAAAGTTTCCCTCGAGTCAATTTTGACTCCACACATCACTTCCTGGACTTAATTGATGCAAGTCCCCTGATAATTTTTCCAAAAAAGGGGTGGCCACACATCCTTCTTCCAGAATGGTTACTTCATAGTAAAAAAGTTTTTCCCTGTCCAGTTGTTGTTGTAGCCCACCAATGGCCAGTGGAGCTGGCAGTAGATTTGGACAGTGAAGAGGTTGAGGAGGAACATGGGGAAGGCTCTGATGAGGGCTCTGTGTCAGAGGCAGAGAGGGGTCCATGGCCGTCTGACAGTTTTCAGCTGCCTTCAGAGGCAGACATCAGTGAGGCAGATAAACAGCTGGAGCCTGTTTCCACTTGTGCGCATGCACAGAGTTGCTAGATGAAGGGAACAGCTAAGGAAAAAGGGTTGACTTGGGAATAAGGCCACAGGTAGACAATGAATGGCCCCCTCCCAGAGAAAATAAAAGAGGAGTGAAAGGGAGGGGGAGTTTGTTGGAGACAATTAGTTCGCTTAATTGGTTCGTGACTCTCCAAAACTTCTTGCCAAGTTTTACAGAGGTCGGCCTGGCAGCTCTCCAAGCCAGATAAGGTCTGTGACTGTAAATCCTCCCTTGAAAGACTTTGCTGGATGTGAATGAGTAGAATTCACAGTAAATTAATAAAAGGGTTTTTTGTCGGGACAAGGAGTTTGCTTCAGGCTCTCGGGAAGCCTCGGTCAGAACAGTTGTGTCCAGCTGTAGGGCACAGTGCTCGTCTCCATTTCTTGGCTAAGGGAGCAGTGTTGTCCGAAGACAATTTCCATTGTCAGCTGGGCTATATGCCAAAATCACACAGAACACTGTTTTTCCCCCACCAAATTGGTACCATTTACGTGCTTTCAAATTGTTAGGTGGTCAGGAGCTGAAGCTAGTAATGGGAGTTCACCCCATCATTACGGAGCTCAGGTCTTGAACCCGGCGTGTCAGCTAGCTGACAAGCTCAGTGTCTTTAACCACTGAGCCATTGCGCCCCAGGGAACAAGTATAAAATGACAACATCAGCTCTGGATTATTTCACACACAGCCCCACAACTGTACAAGTGATTAATTGAATGGAAGAGGAAACTGACCTAAGAAAATCTAACAACTGGAACGACAAATATTTAAGGGGGAGGAAATCTATTCTTTGAACGTTGCCCAACAAAATAAGGGGCAGAGAACCTGGAAAGAGAAGGCTAGGGAGTGGTAGAAATTAATCTTTGAGAACTGAAAGCTGGTCAGTCGTGTTCTTGGAATCCCGCCTCTCGTAAAATAATCTCTGCTTGTCCACCCTGAAACAATTGTGCTGAAAAATGCCACAAACACACAAATACACATTCACACAGTTGAGAAAAGCTAATTAGAATGCAGAGGAAGAAAAGCATTGAGGAGAATTGAATTTGCTCTTTCCCCCCTTTTCCATTTAATAGGGGGGGGAAAGAGAGGGGGGGAAACAGAAAAGAAAGTAGAAATATACAAGTATATGTTCAAGAGTGAGATATAAGGGGAAAATATAGTTAGGATAAGTTAATGAAGGGAAGGGAATAAGAAATGGTATTAAACCATAATTAGGTTTGCGGGAATATCATCCCAAGAATATATGAACCGAGAGTTGAAAAGAGACACCCACAACAACAGAAAAGGAAAGGAAGAAAGGAGGAGAGGAAAGGAAGGTTGGAAGGGATGGAAAGAAGGAGAGAGGGTAGGAAGGGCAACAGGAAGAGAGGAGTAGGGGAGAGGTAAGGGAAAGGAGGGGAGGGAGGAAGAAAGTAGAGAAGGGAGAGAGAAAAGAAAGGGAAAATAGGGTGGTGTTAAAATACGGGATGGTAAACAAAGCAACACAGAATGTATAATCTAAACCTTTATATGGAATAATAACTGTATAAGAATGACAAATGTAAAGAAGAATAACAACACTGTGAATATATACCTATAATTGTATGTAAGAGAATAAAAAATAAAAAACTTTTCAGAAAAAAAAGAATTGAATTTACTATTATGTCACAGCTCCAGAGTGAGCAAAACTATTATATTCCTCTAAAAAGGCTGGGGAAAAGTTGTTTTCCCAAACGCTTTATCTCTAGAAAGAGAGGTCATCTTAAATTCCCCGGTGCATCCAATAAGAGAAAAATAATTTTCCCCCCCACCCTCCCCATCTAATCTTTCTTGGAAATAGGCGATTATCTTAAATTTGAAGATAAAGTTACTTACTTTTCTGATAAATCCTGTGGTAGAAAAAAGAAGTCAGAGATGGGAAGTGGCTAACTTTGGGAGTTAACAAGGAGATCAGGGGTAAACAGATGCCTTTTAAAATATTTAGGATTTAAGCTCTTATCAGCTTCCACCAGCAGAGCTGGTGGCAAAGAGTTGGATGAACAGTAGTCCAAAATAGCTGGAGGTCACCAGTTGCCTTTTTCCAGCTGAACTGTAATAATAATAAAAAAGATTCTATCCATATATTATTCTGGTGTTTCTCTTGGCATGAATTCAGAGCCATCAGCTGAAATGTCTCGATAAATAGTTTTTAAGGTGGACCCCAATGACAGAATACAGAATAACAAAGTCGGAAGGGACCTTGGAGGTCTTCTAGTCCAACCCCTGCTTAAGCAGGAGCACCTGCGGCAAACCTTTTCAGCACCGAGTAGCCAAACCAGAATGTGAACACCTGAAGACCAGCTGGTGATGGCGTGCATGCCCACATAGAGGGCTATGCGTGCCACTTCTGGCATGCGTGCCATAGATTTGCCATCATGGCCCTATACCATTTCAGATAAACAGTTGTCCAATCTCTTTAAAAATTCCAGTGATGGAGCGCCCACAACCTCTGAAAGCAAGTCGTTCCGCTGATTAATTGTTCTAATGGATAAATGTCTTACTTGCTGTCTATTCGGAGCTACAAGCTGAGCAATGTGATACACGCAGTACAATGCAATGAAACAAGTAGAGATTTGTACATTGGAGAAACAAAACAACCACTTCACAAATGCAGGGCACAGCATAGGAGAACAAACCCACCAGGACAAGATTCAGCAGTCCATCTGCATTTGAAAGACAAAGGTCACCCCTTTGAAGACAGCAAAGCCCACATTCTGGACAAAGAGGACGGCCGGTTTGAAAGAGGGGTCTAAGAGGCCATCAATGTCAAAATTGAACAGCCCCCTCTCAACAGAGGGGGAGGAATAAAACACCATCTATCTCCATCCAGTCTGCAACACAGTCCTTTGAACAGTTCCAAGAAAGCTCCACATCCGTTTGCACCACTCAGGTGACCCAAGGACACAGGTAAACCTTCAAGTGGCCTCAATGACTCTCTAAAAGAATGCAAATGATCTGCTGTGCGCAAGGAATATAAATCCTTCCATCCTCCACCATTTGGTCAGAACTGAAGAAGCTACTTGGATGAGAAGCGAAATGTCCTCAAGGAAAAAAACAAAGTCTAGTTCCCTTTTGAGGGGGAAAAAGGAACTTTTGCGACAACCATGATCTGGATGACTGAGAATCTCTATAGACTTTTAGCTATACAGTTTGGGATGAACACCCTTGGAATGGGGTGGGAGTAAGACTGAGAACCTCCCTAGACATCCAGACCTACCGTTACACATTTCTAAATGTTGAATGATCTCAAGATGAAGAACCATGCCTTGGACTGTAGCCATGATATTGAGATCCATCCACAATAACATGATCTTTCAGAGCAGAACCTGCCACTCCACTGGTTCTCCCGATAAAGGTCATACACTTTTATTTCCCACTGGTATGGCTTGGTTCTTTATTTGCCCAGCTTATATATATCTGCTTGGGCCATTGTCAATAGATTCAGAGCTGCTTTCTCACTGATTGTAATTCACTCCCAGATCTGCTACCTTTGTGGGGCGAAACATTGCTTGCTGGACAGCTGTGCTTTCTCTAAGAGTCCTGAGGGAAGCAAACTGACCACCAGCCCAGATGCTGGTTGTTTTGCAAGCTTCAGAGATGCCTTGGAAGCAATTAGATTTCAATAGCTTCCTGCCAACATGTTTGCCAACTGAGAATAAATGAGCAAAGAGGAAAACAGGATCTGTGAAGTCAGCCATGGAAAATAACAAAGGACTAGGGCCAGCCAGTTTATCTCTCCTTCCCTCCCCCCACTCCCTCCCTCCTACTTTCTCAACAAACCATGGATACTTTAGGTTTTTTAAAGGTTTTTAATGCATCCATTCCAATCACACTTGGCCAATAAAGAATTCTATTCTATTCTATTCTATTCTATTCTATTCTATTCTAACCTGCCCTACCCCACCCCACCCCACCCCACCCTACCTTACATTCTGTTCTATTCTATTCTATTCTATTCTACCCTACCTTACCCTACCCTACTTTACATTCTATTCTCTTCCATTCCATTCTGTATTCTATTCTATTCTATTCTATTCTATTCTATTCCACCCTACCCCACCCTACTTTACATTCTATTCTATTCCATTCCATTCTCTATTCTACCCTACCCTACCCTACTCTACCTTCTATTCTATTCTATTCCATTCCATTCTACCCTACTTTACCCTACATTCCATTCCATTCTATTCTATTCCATTCCATTCTATATTCTATTCTATTCTACCCTACTCTACATTCTATTCTATTCTATCCTATTGCTCCTGAATGCCCCACTTGCATTTTTGAAGCATGACATTCAAAAGCTACCCTTGGGCTGGCATGACATTGAAGCTACTCATGGGCCTTGGATGACAGAAGTGGAACTCCTCTTATTTTAGGTAAAATCCCTTGAGTATTCGGCCACATATTCTGATTTTTGAACTGAAAGGGCACAGTCAAACTTCCTCCTTTACGTTTTCTTTTTTGCACAGCACAGGGCAGGTGGGAGAGTTGCAGCAAAATTGTAGTTCGTCTCTTAGTAGGAGATTTCATGAATGTCCCAATTGCTGAGACTACATTTAGGATATGATGCTTGCACCATCAGTGGAATCCTGAGAAAAATATCTTATCAGTTCAGATGTCTGTCAGGGTTCCAAGTAACAACACCCCCAACAAAAGAAGACTCAGAGGTTGGCAATTCCTCAAAGTTCAATTTCATTAGAGATGTCCTACTGGCACACTGTGAAAACCTGAATATGAAAGCTTCCAGGTTTTCCCCACCCAAAAGAAAGTCAAAGATCCATCCCCTGCACCAGTGGCGGGATTCACTTAGCTTCCCTACTGGTTTGCAAGTGTGAGTGCATGTGCCTCGTCTGTGCATGTGTACCACCTTCTGCGCATGCACCGTGCTTGCACATTACGTCGGGGTGGGTGGGCACAGCCTCCTGCGGCTGCTGCTACTGATTCACTCAAACCAGAGAGAAGCGGCTGAATATCACCTCTGCCCGCACTCACAAGTCCATCACATGGCCCAATCATTTCACTGTCCCAACTGGAGACAACCCCCAGTCACTCCCATCCAGATGCAAGCCGGAACCCCTTGACTCCCAGAGAAAGGAATGGTGTTATGGCTAATCCTCCACCACTCCTTGTAATCCCCCCTCCCGTTTTCCCAGGCACTAAATGTGGCAGCCCTGAAGCCCAACGAAAAAGTTGGCTTCCAGGTCTGACAACACCTTCAATTCAGGGACAATACAGTAAGTTAAGGGGGAATTATGGAAATGTTGCACAGTACTTGGTGAAAAAATATTTTTCAACTAATAAAACATTTTCTCTGTTCAAGGTCCATAATGCCATAGGTAATTTATCTTCTTTTTTTTCAGTTTTTTTTAAAATTGATTACACTCATATTAATCTATCATCAACAACATCATCATCATCATCATCATCATCATCATCATCATCATCATCATCATCATCATCATCATCATGATGTCTCATTCCTCTCCTGTAGGATCAGGTCTATTGATGCCAGAAAAAGTAAGAACTTTCTTATCCTTTCCACTTCTTTCTAGTGAGCCTTGTGAGCCTCTAGTGAGGAAAGAAAGAAAGTTGATAGGAGAGAGGAAGAAGGGAATTATATATGTAGATAACATTAGTAATGATATTTACAGGATATAAGTGTGGCTAACTGATCAGGTAATTTTCTTTTTTCCCCTCTTAAGTAGAGAAGATATCCGAGATGTGGGGATTGTTATTAAATACAATGGGAATTGAAAATATGCCAAATAAGAATAAATCACTGAAGCGCTAATGAGTGAGTTAAAAATTGGGAGTTCTTAACGATATATAATTATGTAAAATTTGTATGAGTTTAGCAGAAAACTTGAATCCGGCTCACACTTTGTCAAAAAAATAGGCTTTTAGGTGTGTGTGTGTGTGTGTGTGTGTGTGTGTGTGTGTGTGTGTGAGAGAGAGAGAGAGAGAGAGAGAGAGAGAGAGAGAGAGAAAGAATGGAATTTTGAAATATGTATACCACTCAAAAGAGGATGTATTGTAAAATTATAAACATGAAAGATGTTTATTGGAATGTAATTATCAATACTAGCAAATATTAAATGAAGCGTGCTCAGACGCTGAAATACACCATGTAAATTAATTGGAGAGAGTGGAAAGGAAAGGTAGAGATAAGGAGAAAGAGAGGAGACAGGAGAGAGGTAAATAGAAGGGAGAGGAGAAGTAGAAGAGAAAGAAGGAGTGGAAAGAGAAGAGAGGAGAAAGAGAGATGAAGGGGAAGTAGAGAAGAGAGGGATGGTAGAGGGAAGAAAGGAGGTAGGGAGGAGGAGAGAGGGAGAGGAGATAGGGCGGCGGTGAAATAGGGCACAATATGATGCATTGAAAGCAGAAGAGCAAATGATACCGGTTCTGGGTTGAGGGAATGACATAATAATGGACAATACAAAAAAATCTGTTCAGATGTAATGGTATATTTGTGGTTATATGTATGAAATTAAAATAAAATAAACTTTTTCAAAAAGAAAAAAGAAAGGACTTGCTTTGGCGACATTGTCACATTGGCACCAATCAGTGCTTTTGCTTTCTAAAAACGCCACGACTAAGGAAATCTAAAATCCATAAAACCCTAATATTCTATTGCAGAAGGACTTTGTGTAGCTTTAAAAACATGGGCCATGATTCGTAACACAGGGCAAAATAATCCAAGTAAAATGCACACATAGAATAATGAGTGGGCTGGAAAGAGCGGGGCAGCAGGGAATTATATAAATTAGATATATAGCCTGAAATCAATATGTGTTCAGTAATTAATGTGATCACACCATGATGGCACATGTTCCAATGAAGGCTCAGAGAACGTGTGTGAAGTGACAGCATCAACCAATTTCACACTTCAGTATGTTTAATTTCCACAAGATGTTTGAACAAGATAGCAGGTCGCAGCTGTTTTCTGTCTGGCAGGCAGTCTCCATGTGATTTTCATCGTGGCCCAGGTAAGATGGATAATTGCCAAAAGAAAATGTGCAAATGGAATGGCCAGTGTACGTCGTTTCCGATTGTTCAGTTGTGCATATGATCCAAACTTGCCAACAGCCATATCCACCCAACTAGTTCAGCCTCAATTACCTCTGAGGGCCAAATTTGATGCGTTGTCCTGGATAGCTTTTAAAAAGCAAATTACAGCGAAGGGAGAGATAATTGTAGATTGTAGAGGTGGAGATATTCAGGGAATAGTATATCTGAATCTGATTCTATTGTTGACCCACTTTGATGGCAGTATCTAGTCAACTTGGTCCAGATCTTTATCAAGATCACATGAAGTGTTAATACCACTTTATAATGCCTTGGAAAAGCCACACTTGGAATACTGAATCCAGGAGGAAGAGTTGGAACCGGGACCATTCGATGGGGATAGCATGTCTCCCTTGGAATGTTTGGAGAAGCCAGGGGATGAGGACGATGCTGTCCCAGGCCTCTCAGGCATTGGGGGAGGCGGTCGACCAGATGGAGACCTGCTTTACCTAATAGATATGGAGGAGGAGCAGTTGCAGACAGGCGGTGGTGCTGATAGGCAGTAGATCCCCTCTGAGGAGGAACAGCTGCCTCCCTCACTTGATCCGAGGGCACAGAGAGTAGAGTAGAGGCAAACTCAAAGGAGGGCCGTGAAGATGCTCAGGAGAAGATTTTCCCAGGGAAAGGAACACCTGGCCTGCATTGACTTAAGGGGAAGCTGGGGTGGGGAGTTTGTCTTTGTCAGGAACAACTGCTTGTTTTGGCTTACACTCCCCCGCCTTTGACTCATGCTCCGCCCGTGCTTTGCCTTTGCCTTGTTCCCTATGGCCTTGTGGACTTCCCTTGCCTTTTTTTACCTTGACTCTGGACCTTGCCCTGTGAGCTTGCATTGTCCGGGTATTTATTTATAGAAGGAAAATGTCCAGACCAAATATAATTTCTAATGATGGATATTCCCCCTTATGAAAGGGAGCCCCCTTGTGGAGTACTGTGAAGCCGTTACCATGGCAACTTCCCTGCCCTGTACAGTAGAAGCCATTTTACGTCAGTACAGTAGAAGCCATTTTAAGGCACGAAAGGTTGTATCTCAACATAACACACACACCGAGGGGTTTTAGGGGTGTCTTACCCCCCACAGTATTTTTCTCCAGGGTAAGTCATCTGTGTACCAAGGTTGAAATTGCTCAAGGCATTCCAGGGTTATGCTGGAACACACACACACACACACACAAATATGTTTTCGTAGATTTTCATGGGCGTAGGTATGCTGGTCAGGTCTTTTCCCATGTAAAATTGAGATTGTTTTGGCAACGTTTCGGCAAGGTCTCACTTGTCATCTTCAGGCTGGTGTTTTCAGCTTAAAGCGTGGTCAGAGCTGCTGTCTTTCTATAAATCTTGGTGCAGGGGGTGGAGTGGTTGTTTGTTGTGTGCTCATTTGTTGACTAGGCTGGTTTCCAGATGTCTGGTAGGTGGGAGGTATCATCACATTTATTCATGTTGTGGGGTTGTTTCTCTATTTTCTCAATAATTCTCAATAATTATGGAAGCTGTCGAAATAGAGAAACACCCCCACAACATGAATAAACGTGATGATACCTCCCACCTACCAGACATCTGGAAACCATCCCTAGTCAACAAACGAGCCCCACCTACCACCCAGGCTGTTACCACACAAAACAACAACGGACACACAGCCAGCACCAATCAGCACCAATTTACCAATCATGATACAACCACACAGCCTATCAATCCACTTACTGAAACAAAGCCAGCACTCCACACACACGCCCTCACCAAGATTTATAGAAAGACGGCAGCTCCGACCACGCTTTAAGCCTGAAGATGGCGAGTGAGACCTTGCTGATACGTTGCCAAGACAATCTCAATCTTACACGGGAAAAGACCCGAATACAACAAGACCAGCATATCTACGCCAGTGAAAATCTAAGAAATATATATGCCCAAATATGGGAGGGAGCATATGCAACACACACACACACACAGACACATCTTGCATTTGTGCTGATAAATAAATAAAGGGAGGCAACAAAGGCAACATTAAAAAATGGCTTTCTGCCTGGGTGGCTCCTAGGGTGATCTGAAAGACAGAAAAGGAAAGCAATATGCTCCCTCCCATATTTGGGCATGCCAGGGGTTGTGACACAGTATACACACACACACACACACACACACACACACACACACACACATATGAATGATTGTTTTGTTTGAGGGACTGAGGGTAGGGGCCTTCAGGGTAGTGTGGGGTGAAACCTTACTGGCCATTGTAGGGCCATTTGTTGTGGCCATTAATCAGAACAATAAAGGATTCCATTGATGCCTGCCTTTAAACCTAGGTCACCTGGGCCATAACAGTAGATAATTTCTCAGCCCTCCTTCTGAGCCATGCAATATATATTCCTGCTATGGAAGGCAGGTATGCATGTCTAGAACCATTCTTTGACTTCAAGAGAATGACACAAACCATAAGAGCAGACAGACATTGATTTCCATGTGGTGCTTTTGACCTATTGACTGATATGTTTGGGATACTCAGATTTATCCGTGTAGTGTGGCTGCTATGAATGCTGAAAGCACTTTTCTTGCAGCCAATCCCCTTCCAAATGGTTAGTTACCACATATGACGTTTCTTCTGAAAGGTGGAAGAATCACCGGATTCAGAAAACCTTGTTCAGAAAAATCACCACTCCCACCAACACTGACAGGGCAAGCCATTAGTCCATAACGGAGAGCAAATCTCACTTTCATCTAGCACTGATGATGTTACCTAGGGGGGGGGGGGGGGTGTCATGAAACCCCTGCAAGGAAACAATCAAGTTCTAGCATTTACACTTCCTTGAACAAACCCATAAAAATGGCCTTATGGCTGAATTAAGATATTTCTCTCCATCTCATTTGTGATTCCCCACTGGAATGAAATCTCCATCAACCAATACCATAGGCATCCTACATTTACAAACAGGCTGCATTCATTTACAAATATGGAGGGGAAGCATCTGCTTGCATATTTGTAACTAAAACGATGACAGTAACAGAATAAAAGAATTGGAAGGGATCTTGTAGGTCATCTAATCCAACCCCCAGCCCAAGCAGGAGACCCTGCACCATTTCTGACAGATAGCAGTCCAGTCTCTTCTTGAAAGCCTCCAGTGATAAAGCTTCCACAACTTCTGAAGGCTGTTTTATCAGTTGATTGTTCTCACTGTCAGAAAAGTACTCCTTATTTCTTGGTTGAATCTCACTCCTTGATCAGTTTCCGCCCATTATTCATGCTTTGGAAAATAGCTTGACCCCCTTCTCTCTGTGACAGCCCCTCAAAATATTGGAAGACTGTTATCATGTCTCTCCTGACCCTTCTCTTCACTACACTAGCCATGCCCAGTTGCTATAACGGTTCATCATCTGTTTTAGCCTCCCCCAGTCATCCTTTGTTGCTCTTCTCTGCACTCTTTCTTGATTCTCAACCTCTTTTTTATATGTGGTGACCCAAACTGAATGCAGTATTTTAGGTGTGGTCTTACTAAGGCTTTCTAGAGTAGTATTAGTACCTCATTTGATCTTTCACTGTATCCCTCTGTGACAGTGAGCCTCCCCTGAATTATTTCACCTATAAGATATTAGGAAACTCAATTATATACTTCATCAGGTGGGAAGTATACCTGGGAACTGGCCTTGCTGGTAGTAAAGTTATTTTAATTGCATACATGAAATCAACAGTTCCCTCCCCTCAGTAGAATTTAGGGAGGATTAGCTAAGTCATGATTTCTCTAACACCTATAGATAAGAAGGAAATGTGGTATTAAAACTTTGCAGCCTCCCTGGATCGAAATGCTGTGTGACAGATGAGTCTAAAATTCGCAGACCAGGAGTCGTTTTTCCCCACAGGATTTGTCATTCCATTTTCCATTCGAAAAAAGTTCAACACAATTCTCTTGGCCCTGATTGTTGGGCTCCCCAGTCAGCCAGTTGGCGTAAGTGAGGGGCTGATCGTTCAGGTATTTAAATGTCCCTTCAGTCTTTAAGTCAGTTATGCCAAGGAAAGCCGATTTGTTATAGAGCAACACAATCTTTTGGACAGCATCGTTCTCCGCGGCGTTTCTCGGGGCTGCGAGCTGGCCTCCGGCTTGCACGCACCTTTGCCTCAAGTCATCAAAGTTGCCTTCGTAGCCGTTGGTTTTGAACACTTTGCTGCCAACTATGCGCCCGCCTGGGAACATGGCAACTAGAATGAAAAAAAAGGTGCATTCTTAAGTCAGCATCAACATCAGCCATAGTGTAGTAAATAGCAATAGCAGTTAGACTTATATACCACTTCATAGGGCTTTCAGCCCTCTCTAAGGGGTTTTCAGAGTCAGCATATCGCCCCCACAGTCTGGGTCCTCATTTTACCCACCTCGGAAGGATGGAAGGCTGAGTCAACCTTGAGCCGGTGAGATTTGAACCGCCGAACTGCAGCTAGCAATCAGCTGAAGTGACTCCAGTACTGCACTCTAACCACTGCGCCACCTCGGCTCATGGTTACACTGATGCACATTGTTTTGACCCAAGCTTCCTTAGAAAGCAAGAAGCAAAGTTTGGGTTCTGACAAAACCTCTTTTATTTACATGACTGTGAATTCTTTTCATTCACAGTCAGCAAGGCTTTAGGAAACAGTCTTTCAGAGGAATGTTTATCCACACGCACCTTATCTCATTTGGAGCTCTGCAAGATAACTAGTTTCCAAACACAAGGCAAAGCAAAACTTGGCACAGAGTCTCTTATAATCACAAACAGAATTTTCTGGATCGAATGAACAAATTCTTCATTCCAACTCCCCATTCGTTCCTCTTTTGTTTCCTCTGGGAGGGGCCAACCACCCCCAAGTTATGGCTATATTCTTAAGTCAAACCTGCTTTCTTAGCTGTTCTTGTCTTCTGGAAGCTCTGCGCATGAGCACACTGGAAACAGGCTCCAGCTATTCTTCTGCTTCACTGCTGTTTAACTCCCTCTCTGCCTCTGATGCAGAGCCCTTGTCTGAGTTTTCCTCAGCCCTCAGGACTGGCCCATGTTCCTCCTCAACCTCC
This sequence comes from Thamnophis sirtalis, assembly GCF_051295495.1. Classification (NCBI taxonomy): domain Eukaryota; kingdom Metazoa; phylum Chordata; class Lepidosauria; order Squamata; family Natricidae; genus Thamnophis; species Thamnophis sirtalis. Next base: position 29,993,513 of record NW_028261395.1, read on the forward strand.
TCACTGTCTGACTCTGTTGCCAGCTCTGCTGGCTGCCGGCGGACCATAACACAAAATGACGTGAGGTCAACTTGCCATAGGAAAAGATCATTGGCTCTTAAAATACTTCCGTTAGCAATATGTTATTTTCCCAATCATCCTAGCCTTGTGAAATATCCAGTGGTTTGTCCAGCAATACAATGGGCCCATAGCTATTATATGTATATGCTCTCCCTATTTGGTAGTGTTGCTTCTAAGTGGCTTACAACAAGTAAAAGCAACCAGAGAATACATTAAAATAATAAATATTAACATTAAAATCAACTTAAAATTAAACAAGTGGCAAGGACGGGAGATAGGTCTAAACCAGAAGTGGGATTCAGCGAGTTTGCACTGGTTCATGCATGCAAACTGGTTGTTCCAAGGATTGGCTGGCCCTGCCCACCCAGACCCCACCCCGCCCCTCCCAGGAGTCTCTACGTGGCCCATTCATCATGCCAGGCAAGCGCAGGGCCCATGTGGAGGTTCTGGGAGGGTGAAAAATGGATCTCCTGGAAGTCCAGAAATAGGCCTGTTTCCGGCCTCTGTCTGGAGGGCCTCCAGAGCCTGGTGGGAGGCCATTTTAACCCTCCAGGAGGCTTGGGGAAAGCCTCCAGAGCTTTGAGGGGGTGAAATATGGGCCTTCCGGAAGTCCAGAAATGGGCCCATTTCCGGCTTCCAGAGGGCCTCTGGAGCCCACGGGGGAGGACATTTTAGACCTCCAGGAGGCTCAGGGAAAGCCTCTGGAGCCTGGGGAGGGCAAAAATGCTTCTCCATCCTGGTGCAGAAAGCCGGTTGCTCACATTTTTGAATCCCACCACTGGTCCAAACCATAGCAAAATTGCAGGGTTATTTTATTTAAAAAATAAAATAAAATCTGAGGGAGCAGTTAATAAGTACGAAATATAAATAAATAAAACTAGTTATTTTTGTACTCTATTTTTGTAAATCTTTATAAATATGAGGATTGTTTTCCCAGAAAGCAACTTTACAGTCCCCTTGCAAATTCATCCTGTCCACTGTGTTGTACAGTAGGATATGTATATATGCAATAATTCATACCTGCACTGATAGGACTAAGTGTAAAAAACCTGGTTGTGCCTTGGAAATAATGCAATTCTCCTTGTTATGATATTTTGCACTACCTCTTCTGCCCTTCCACACCTATATAGAATAACAGAGTTGGAAGGGACCTTGGAGGTCTTCTAGTCCAACCCCCCTTTCTTGTCTGTAGGCAAGAAACACTACACCACTTCAGACAAATGGTTATCCAACATCTCCTTAAAAACTTCCAGTGTTGGAGCAGTCACTGGAGATAAGTTGTTCCATGGATTAATTGTGCTAACTGTCAGGAAATTTCTCCTTAGTTCTAAGTTAGCAATAGCAGTTAGACTTATATACCACTTCATAGGGCTTTCAGCCCTCTCTAAGCGGTTTACAGAGTCAGCATATCGCCCCCACAGTCTGGGTCCTCATTTCACCCACCTCGGAAGGATGGAAGGCTGAGTCAACCTTGAGCCGGCGAGATTAGAACCGCTGAACTGCAGATAATAGTCAGCTGAAGTGGCCTGCAGTACTGCACCCTAACCACTGTGCCACCTCGGCTCGCTAGGTTGCTTCTCTCCTTGACGAGTTTCCACCCATTGCTTCTTGTCCTACCCTCAGGTGCTTTGGAGACTCTTGCCTAGTCCTTCTTTTCATTAAACTAGAGATACCCAATTCCTGCAACCGTTCTTCATATGTTTTAGCCTCCAGTCCCCTAATCATCTTTATTGCTCTTCTCTGCACTCTTTCCAGAGTCTCAAAATCTTTTTTACATCATGGCAGCTTGTTACTGAAAATGCAAGAGACTGTCTTGAAGGACACCCTTGCTTCGTGAAACAACAGGGAAGCTTCTCATGAACTTTCTTTAAAACAAAGCATCTCTTTGACACAACCCCAATGCTTAAAGTAGTTGAGCATCTTCAACTCAGGAATAATTTGCAAATATGGGGCAGGAGCACCTTCCCAACTATTAACACCTGCTGTCAAGCTTTCTACCATGGTTTGGGGCATAAGGGTGCTGCTGCATCACACCTGCAGATATGCCTTAGTTCTTCTAATCCATCAACTCTTTGCTAAGAGATTAAACTCATCCAGAGGGATTTGTGTATTCTGCACATTGTTTTTACCTTTTTGATACTTGGCAAAGCTGGCCTGTAGAGCTTTCAGCTGTCCTTCCAGGGTGCTAACTTTAGTCTTCAAAAGATTGACCTCTAAGAGAGAACAAGATGATCACAGTCTGTGAGATATTGGACTATAGCATCCTGAATAGGAAGACACTGGCACAAAACCAATGTAGGAGAAGAGCAGGCAGAACTGGGAGGTGGAAGTAAATGCATCATCAGCTAAGAGTCATTACATTGCCAGAAACAATCCAAGTCCAATGCCTATTAATTCCACTGATCCTTAGCTGATGCCAATTTACCTTTAAATGTTAGTTGGCTAGATGGTTGTGCATACAAGAGTGATAAATCTTTTTTGAACTTCAATTTAACATAAGGAACTGAACCAGGGGTGAAATGCTACTGGTTCGCCCAAACCAGTAGTAAAAAAAAATGCTACTGTGTTTTCCAGAAAATAAGACAGGGCCTTATTTTCTTTTGACCCCCCCCCCCAATAAGCACTTGGCCTTATTTTTTTGGGAGGTCTTATTATGTTTGAGGTGCAGGAGCAGCGAGTATGTCGCCTGATGGCTGCTGCTGTGTTGCAATATTTTTGGGAGAGTCCATGTGCTCAAAAGCCTGACTGGGCTTATTATCTGGGGAGGTCTTATTTTCGTGGAAACAGGTTTCCGGGTGAAATGGTAATTCTGATGATCAGCTGTGATACGCGATTTATATTAGCTAGAATCATTGGATTTTCTGCTTTCTAGCTAATCTAAATCGCATTGCACAGCAGTGTCCCCCCTCAGTATTCTACTTACCTTTGCAGGTGCATTCAGTAGCAGGCTCTGCCCACCCACCCAGATGTCATCACGTCCCATTTTGATGCACTGTGCATGCATGGAAGGTCCTACACATTCGTGGAGGTTCACATTTGCGGACCGGTAGCGAAAGTAAGTTGATTTCACCCCTGACCTGAACCTTTCTGCCTGATAGCGGTTGATGAATCCGACCTATCACTTCTTTTTTCATGTGCCTTTTCCTTGCTGAAAATATAGGTGGATCCCACCATCCCTTTACCAATAGGTTGATGGAAACATCAAACAGATTGATCTCAAATATTAACCACATCCCCTGCTAAAAAGGACACTGAAAGGTTGTCACAATGACATGAAAAGGACTGACTCAAAATGTTCTTCTAAACTAAAGGTTGTTAAATGAAAGTTTAACAAGGAAGCAACATTCATCTCACTCACCTGAGAGACCACTATCACCCTTTATCCCCCTTTCACCCATGGCACCCCTATCTCCTTTGGCTCCAGTAGAACCAGGTTTTCCCGCTGGCCCTTGGGGACCTGGTGGTCCTTGCGTTCCTGTTGTAAGAGATCAGACCAGCAAGTCATTTAAAGTTAGTAAACATTTTCAGATATTTGTAAAGAACACATGAAAAGGTGGCTCAGTGGCTAAGATGCCAAGTTTGTGAATCAGAAAGTTCGTCAGTTCAGCGGTTCGAATTCTTAGCACCATGTAATGGAGTGAGCCCCTGTTACTTGTCCCAATTTCTGCCCACCTAGCAGTTTGAAAGCATGTAAAAATGCAAGTAGAAAAATAGGAACCACCTTTGGTGGGAAGGTAACAGCATTCCGTGTGCCTTCAGTGTTTAGTCATGCCGGTCACATGACCATGGATACATCTTCGGACAGCGCTGGCTCTTCGGCTTTGAAATGGAGATGAGCACCGCCCCCTAGAGTCAGGAACGACTAGCACATATGTGCGAGGGGAACCTTTACCTTTAAAGAACACACATGAGTGGGATGGAAACCTAACTGTCTTTAGACTAAATCTTCTTTCAATACAATTCCTATTGTACCTTTCTCAGCAAAGATATTGATATAGGCTCTCACTGCCACCTCCTGGGATGGTGTCCAACTTCTCAATTCAGCCTCCTGTCTAGGGATTTCCTGGTTGGATGCCACCCAACTGCCAACTGGCCCTGACTGCTGAGCTTTTGAAGATCAGCCAATGTTGGTTAGGAGCTGCCATCTGCTACAACTTGGAAATAAAGTCTCTTCAATATCAGGCTCAGCTCCTGATGAATAACATGGCTGACATCTATGTAGCTTCTCGACTTCTTAGAATTCATTTGCCAAATTAGATGGAATTCAATTAATGGACTTTTGATGGTTCCACTTAACTTGGTCAATTTGCTTAATAATAATAATAATAAACCACAAGCGGGTGACTACCAACCAGAAAAAAGAGCAAAGAGAAGGGATCAAAGCCAGTCTCATTCATAGTTGAGAGCTTATTTCCCAGGCTATAGGATTAGGCTAATGGTTCTCCAGCATCTGTATCTCACAGCAAAACTGATTATGGGACAAACTCCATATAGGAGGAGACCAAGGGTGGAATTTAATTTTTTAGCAACCAGTTGTCCCCAGGCTCCGGAGGCTCTCCATGAGCCTCCAGTAGGGCAAAAACGGCCTCCCTTAGGCTCCAGAGGCCCTCTGGAGGCCAGAAACAGGCCCATTTCCAGTCTTCTGGAACTTCCAGGAGGCCAGTTTTTTGCCCTCCCTGAGTCTCTGCTTGAGTGTAGTGTTTTTATGTTGTAAATTGTTTGTCCTTCCCCCCCCCCTTTGAACTGTGAGCCGCCCTGAGTCCCCCCAGGGAAAAGGGCGGCATACAAATAAAGCGAAACTGAAACTGAAACTGATCACTGCACTTATCTGGCATTCAAAACAGGGCTCATGGAGACTCCTGGGAGGGATGGGATGAGTGGGGCCAGCCAGTCCTTGCAACTACTGATTTAGCGAACCAGATGTAACATTAACATCAGGTTTGTCCCAAACCAGTCCGAACTGGCTGAATCCCACTCCTGGAGGAGACCCTCAAGCACTGTTACTGCTTTGAGTTTCCAGATCTGGTCTTCAAAATTGCAGGTGATTGTGAGATGGAAACAAAAAGATGTTGGATTTTTTTGGAGGGAGGCTGATCACTACTACTGGTCCTAGACATGTTTAGGAGCTGGGTGGAAGACCATGAAGGAAGGCCAAGTTTCCAAGCTAGAGAGTTGGGACAGGGAGAAAAACTTTTAAAGAAGAAGCCAAGGGCAAGTGCTTCTAGAATCTTGTCAAGAAACCTAGGTGAGAATTACTGGGTATTTGGGTTATTTCCCTGCCCCAGTTCTTGATTTAAAAAACAACAACAACAACCATCTCTTTTTACAATCTTGGAATACCTTAATTTTGGGGTAGAGTTGGGGCAATTATGCCAGGAGAAATACATTCCCCTATTTTCATCTTTCTTTCTTTCCCTTCCTTTCTTTCTTTCTTTTCCTTCCCTCCCTCCCTCCTTTCTTTTTCTTTCTTTCTTTCTTTCTTTCTTTCTTTCTTTCTTTCTTTCTTTCTTTCTTTCTTTCTTTCTTTCTTTCTTTCTTCCTTCCTTCCTTCCTTCCTTTCTTTCTTTCTTTCTTTCTTGAACATCTACTTCTCTTTTCTGGTTTTGCAAGAATGGAAAATGTTTTGTAATACTTTGCTTCCGGCCCCTGTTTGCTCTTTCTAAAATTACCCCTCCTTTTTCATTCTCTCACTTGTCTACATTTCAAAGCTCTCTCCTCCCTTGTCTCCTGTCACTGCCACAAGCTGAGAGCAGGACAAACAACCTATTTGCCAATCAGATCAACACAAGGACCCTCCAACAAAAGCCAAAGCCATGCTTGAAATTCAACCGAGCACAATGTGACAAAACTCTTGACTTACCTTTGACACCCATGTCTCCTTTTGCTCCCTTTTCACCCACTGATCCTTTGGCCCCAGCTGGTCCAGGGCCACCTATTTTGCCTTGGGGCCCTGCAGGGCCAAGGGCTCCTTTGAGACCTACAGTGATATTGAAGATAGAGGGAAATGACATTCATAATGAGACAGGCGCATTGCAAAAAATAACGACCCACAAAACAGGAATGTCATTTCTGGTTTGCAGTTCTGCTTTGTTAAATGCACAATAAAAGAATAGAGCAGATTGCCTCCTCATCTAATCCATTTTTGCATAAAAATTAATCTGATGCAAGGGTTTGGGAGAACCTCTACCTCAATTTCTGTGCAGTTCACCTCCCTTCCCTGCCCCTCCCAGGAGTTCCCACACTGTCTGTTTTGGATGCAGGGAAGTGCGGGGTGCATGTGGAGGCTCAGGGAGGGCAAAAAATGGGCCTACTGGAAGTTTGGGAAGGCTGGAAATGGGCCCGTTACCAGCCTCCAGAGGACTTCCGGAGCCTGGGGAGGCCATTTTTGCCCTCCCAGGGCCTCCCCTGCCATGGTGCAGGAGGCCAACTAGGCCATGCCCACCATGGCTGTGCCCACCCAGTAACAGGGCAGAGAACCCTTTGCTAAAATTTTTGAAGTCCACCCCTGATCTGATGCTTCTAAATTCATGGCCACCAGACTCATCGTGGCATTGGAACAAAACCAATCAGAACCATCGAAAAATAGAAAATGTAAGATTTCTTGCATCTGATGTGGAAGCAGGCTGCCACCCATAAAACTTCCATTTTCTTAGTGTTTTATGTGCCTCCAGATTATTGGATGTTAGATCTAGTTGTCTCTTTGTTTACGAATTATTTATAACAACTATAAGCACATGCAAAGGGTCAAATCTAGACTTAGGATCCAATAGCTGTAGCTGCATAGGAGAGAAAGTATAGTTCTAAAAAAAAAACTTGGGCCACATATCTTATTTACCATTCTATCCCATTTTAAACCACCTTGTTATCTCCCTAAAAGGGTTTGAAGGCAGAATTTGGAAAGCTGCTTTGACCTTGCTCAGTAGCTTGGATGAACTCACTGATCTTTTTAGTTGAAAAGATGTGATGGTTGAACAGGAGATCCCTTTGGGACATTACAAATGGACTGCAAATGATCTCTTAATTGAGGTCTAAAAGAATACAGCCACATCGATCCATTGAACATGCCTGTTACGCTATTCTTCAATAATTATTTTTTAATCCAATTCCAAGAGCATAAATAGAGGGAATTGGGGGAATTCCCTCCCTCCTAGAAGAATGAAATATTTCGAGGAGAATTAAAAGAGGGAGAATATTATATTTCACGAGCCTCAGTGGTGCAGTGGTTTGAGTACAGTACTGCAGCATACTTCTGCTGACTGCCGGCTGTCTGCATTTTGACAGTTCGAATCTCACCAGGCTCAAGGTTGACTCAGCCTTCCATCCTTCTGAGGTGGGTAAAAGGAAGACCCAGATTGTTGGGGGCAATAGGCTGACTCTGTAAACTGCTTAAGAGGGGCTGTAAAGGCACTGTGAAGTGATTTATAAGCCTAAGTGTTATTGCTATTTCCCCAAAGGATAAATGGAGAAACATGCTCTTAAAAGACAGAAAGAAACCTCAGTCTTTCCTAATAGCCCCAGAAGATATCTTGTGTCCATTAAGAAAGATTGGGCCAACCTATTCAGAAAACAAAAGACTTTCACTTCCAGGGATGGGATTAAAATTTACATTCTCCTCCATCCAAATTCTAAGACCAGGACATGACCCTCTAGGACTGTGGCAGCAAACCTATGGAACCCAGAGCCCTCTCTATGGGCACACGTGCCGTCATCCCAACTTCTCTCCACCGCGCATGCTCCCATGCCTCCCACCAGCCAGCTGATTTTCGGATCTCTGCCGTGCATGCGTGGGGGTGGGTGGGCGCATGTAGGAGAGGCATGTGCATGTGTGGGGGATCAGAGGGGGCCCATGCACATGTGCAGGGGGAAGGGGGAGCACAGGGATGTGTGGCGCCAACCACCTTGGCCTGTTTTTGGTCCCAGGAGGCTGCAGGGAGGCCTATTAGGCCCAAAATGGGGCGGTGTGTGTGGCGTGCTCCCCCTTGGCCTGTTTTTGGTCCCAAGAGGATGCAGGAAGTCTTACTAGGCCCAAAAGGGGTGCGGGAGTCGCAGATGCATGCGTTGGGGGGGGTCAGAGGAAGCGGGGGGGGTCGTGTGTGCATGCACGATGGGGCCACTGGTGTGGGTGTCACGCATGCATTGCAATATGCATGCGGGTGTGCGCACGCATTGTCGCGCACGCTTTCAGCACATGACGACAAAAAGGTTAGGCATCACTGCTCTAGGACATAACAGGATTAGCACACTACTATTTAGCAAAAAACACAGAGCTTACTACCTTGCACAATCTCCTGAGGGCATTTCAGACATTGCATGCACGCATGCACACACACACAAACACACCACCCAAGCAGCATTTAAGGACCAGTATAAAAACCATGGCACTCATCCAGCTAATTTGTCAGCTGCCCCAGATCCACAAACCCCAGTGGTTCCGTTCACCCATAAAGGGAATCTTTCTTTGCACGCAGCCTCCATTTTATTCCCAGCTTGGACCTGGACCTAGGATTTTTCTTCCTACAGAGTCAATCTCTCTTAATTAAACAAACTTACCTATTTCTCCTTTGACCCCCTTCTCACCTTGTGGGCCAATGTTACCTTTTGGTCCCGAAGGGCCCACATTTCCAGCAGAGCCATGCAAACCCTGAATCCCCCGTGGGCCTGTTCAAATGAAATAAACTATGTCAGAAAAGAGAGAGGAGAACAATGATCTGTTGTCTTCAACCAGGAACTTCGGGGTGTAGAATTGAGGCCTCTTGAGTCTGTAAGATTACAGATAAAGTACAGTGTTGGCGATGCAGACCAGAACATTTCCTTGAGCAATGAGGCCAGCTAGCTGTCAGGAAGCCTTGATGAGACATCTCAATGGGTACGTGACAGCACAGGTAGTCCTCAATATACAATCATTTGTTTAACGATGATGCAAATTTAGTTTAGTTTAGTTTACTTTATTGTCATTGCACATGGTGCAATGAAATTAAATGCCGTCTTCAGTGTACATTACAATTTTACTTTCTATATAATTGAAATTGAAAACCTGATATTGCACTACACTGTAGAATTCAATGTGGGATAGAAGCGGGGATAGAAGCTGGAATAGAAGCTGTTTTTCAGCCTCTTTGACCTTGTTTTTATTATCCTGTACCGCCTGCCAAATGGTAATAGTTAAAAAAAATGTGCCTAGGATGAGATGGATCTTTAAGAATGTTTTGAACTTTCTAAAGGCAGCGGGAGCTATAAAGGTCTCCCAAAGAGGGGAGAGGGCAACCAATGATCCTCTGGGCAATGACGTTGACCCTCTGGAGCGATGTCCTATCCGCCACTGTGCAACCATACAGAGATGCAGTAAGTTAGAAATGTAAGTTAGAATGGCACCCATAAAAGGGACGTAGGATCTGTTCTTGAAGGTAAAACCGTCGTACCATGCACACAATCACGTGATCACGATTTTGGGTGCAGCATTCTGTGGTCACGTGATTACAATTGGGGACCTTCCCAGAGGGCTTCTGAGAAGCAAAATCCAGAGGGGAAGATTGGATTCAAATGTGGCAAAAATAAAGTTTGAAAAATTGGACGTGTAATTGATGCTGCTCAGTGGTGGGATTCAATTTTTTTTTACTACTGGTTCTGTGGTCGTGGCTTTGTGGGCATGGTGTGGCTCTGTGGGTGTGGCTTTATGGGCTTGGCAAGGGAAGGATATTGTAAAATCCCCATTCCCTCCCCACCCCACTTAACCTGCTTTCCAGCTCTGTTGTCCTGTGCAGGGCAACAAAAGAAGATCACCTGGGAAGTTGGGAGGCAGCAGGGGCGGGGCCAGCCTAGTTCTCTGAATTACTCAAAATTTCCATTACTGCCTGAAGACCAGCTCTGAGTGCCACTCTGGAAAAACTGGAAACCATAAACGTGGCCATAAATCTTACCTATTTGTCCAAGATCTCCTTTCGCTCCAGTATTTCCTTGAGCCCCTTTTTGTCCTGCTGGTCCAGCTGGCCCCATCTTCCCTGGAGGACCAAGGCTTCCTTTGGGACCTTGCAATCCTTAAAACAAGTTAAAGCAAGGATTATTAGCAGAATGGTATTGAGGGCTTCTGGGAAAAGTGCATACAAGTCTATCTAGCCCACAAAAAAGGTACAGCAGTTAGCCCCATACAGAATAAACCTATCTATCAAATCCAATTTGCCCCACATCTCTAATCAACCCAGGATTCTGACTAGAGACACCAAGAATCAAGCTCAATTATCCTACTTTGGACGCATGATGCAAAGGCCCAGCTCTCTGGAGAGAAGGCTCTTATGCTTGAAAGGTGTAAAGAAAGAGAAGAAGAGGAAGGTCAGCAGAAAGGTTGATGGACTCAGTTACAGTGGTCTTGAGCATAGTCTGGAAGGTGGAAGTGGCACTACCTGAAGACAGCAGAAGAAAGACCTGGAGAAGATAATAAAATGCACAGGCCTGCAAACAGAAATAGAATCACTTGTGGCAAAATAAACGGCAGGTAATACCAATACTAATAGATTCCTTGGGTATACCTTAATCTGATTTAAACCTCGTTTAAATAAAAGTTTAGTTCCCAATTTAAGCTAAATTAGTCAAGGTAATATCTGAAAGTCAGTCCTAGAGGAGATCAACCCTGACTCCTCTTTAGAAGGCCACATCTTGAAGATGAAATGCAAGTACTTTGACCACCAAATGAGAAGGAAGGACTCACTGGAGAAGAGTCTAATGCTGAGAAAGATTGAGGGCAAAAGAAGAATGGGATGACAGAGAATGAGATGGCTGGATAGAGTTACTGAAGCAATCAGTGTGAGCTTAAATGGACTCTGGGGGATAGTAGAGGACAGTAAGGCCTGGAGGAATGTTGTCCACGGTGTCGTGATGGGTCGACGTCACTTTGCAACTAACAACAAATATCTGAGAAGCAGCTCTGAAAGTTGACTTCTGAAGGACACAGGGTCCTCCTATCCACCTTCCTTCATCAGCTGATGAAATCACAATTGCCTTGGCTTTTTCCCACAAGGTTGTTGGACTTCAGTTCCAATAATTCCCAAACAACAAATAATCATAATAGGCATTAAAGACACTTGTTCTGGGGAGGCTTAGTGTTTTTAAGCCATGAGAGAGATTATATGAAGTGAAGTTCAAAACCCTGCCAGAAATGTCTTCTCAAATTACTTCCTGAATCACTTTCACCTATTTAGGAATTTAAGAAAGTTCCCCAGAATAGAAAAGTGGTTGTCTTACACTTTTAATACTTTTAATACTCTTTTGCTTCCAACCCTTTCTCTGTTACATCTTTGCTTTTATTCTCCAGGCTTCTCAATTTCCTTCAAGTTAGCCAAATTCAAGAGTGAAGAAATGATTCATCAGATATAGAGGTGCATAACATGTGTCTGAAACTAAATTATATGTATGGGCCAGGCCTGTCAGTATTACATAATTTAAATAAAGATTTGAGATATCCCTGAAACTAAGGAAAATACTGTCTTTACACAAAGGGAAAAAACAGTCCAACCTATCAAAAACAGCACCATAAAAAACAGATTAGTAACACAAGTTAAAACAGGGAAGAAAATGATAAGTGAGCACCTGTCTACCCTAGACAAATTCAAATCAACAAATTCAAATGGAGGGAGGTATGCAGTGGGGTACCCCAGGGCTCTGTTTTAGGCCCAGTACTCTTCAACATCTTCATCAATGATTTGTTTTTTGTTTTTATAGATGTCAATGATTACAATGAGGGAATAAATGGAGAACTCATCAAATTTGCAGAAGACACCAAGCTGGCAGGAATAGCCAACACTCCAGAAGATAGGCTTAAGATCCAGAAGGATCTTGACAAACTGGAACATTGGGCATTATCTAACAAAATGAAATTCAATGGTGAAAAGAATAAGGCTCTACATTTAGGCAAGAAAAATGAAATGCACAGGTACAGTATAGGTGGTACCTTGCTCAATAGTAGTAACTGTGAAAGGGATCTTGGAGTCCTAGTGGACAACCATTTAAATATGAGCCAGCAGTGTGCAGCAGCTGCCAAAAAAACCAACACAGTTCTATGCTGCATAAACAGAGGGATAGAATCAAGATCATGTGAAGTATTAATACTGCTTGTGTATTATGTGAAGTGTTAATACCACTTGGTAAGGCCAAACTTGGAATACTGCATCCAGTTTTGGTCGCCACAATGTAAAAAAGATGTGGAGATTCTAGAAAGATTGCAGAGAAGAGCAACAAAGATGATTAGAGGAATGAAGGCTAAAACATATGAAGAACGGTTACAGGAACTGGGTAGGTCTAGTTTAATGAAAAGAAGGCCTAGGGGAGACATGATAACAGTGTTCCAATATCTCAGGGGTTGCCACAAAGAAGAGGGAGTCAAACTCTTCTCCAAAGCACCTGAAGGCAGGACAAGAAGCAATGGGTGGAAATTCATCAAAGAGAGAAGCAACTTAGAACTAAGGAGAAATTTCCTGACAGTGAGAACAATTAATCAGTGGAACAATTTGCCTCCAAAAGTTGTGAATGCTCCAACATTGGAAGTGTTTAAGAAGATGTTGGACAGCCATTTGTCTGTAGTGGTGTAGGGTTTCCTGCCAAAGCAGGGGGTTGGACTAAAAGACCTCCAAGGTCCTTTCCAACTCTGTTATTCTAGATTCCACTGGCATACACTTCACTCTCCCAATGGAGTCAACACATCAGAGAAAATGCAACAAAAGCAAACCCCTCTCTTAATGTATCTCCATAAAGCCGATGTCCTACACCCCACCCCCCCAAGAACTAAACAACATCAAGAAGGCAGGAGTTCCAGACCTTGTACTCCCTGTTCCCCTTTTATTCCTTGAATTCCATCTCGGCCATCGCGTCCCGGTATCCCTTGCTCAGCTGGTGCACACGTCACTAAGGTACAAGCATTCCAGCCATGCAAGACTTTCGGTGTCGCTGGGGTGGACATCGATGCCACTGCTGACACTAAAGCGCAAAAGAGCAGGACTGCTTGCATTGCTGAGTAATAGGACCTGGAAGAAAAAAAAGTGAACGAGAAGGAGAAATAGGTAAAAATATGGGGTGTAGGACAGGTGAGTTTCAGCTCTCAGTCAATTGAAGTTGGCAGTTTGATGTTCAAAGATATGTTTCAATCGGAGTTTCCAATCTGACATTTGATGGCAACCCAATTCAGAATTGATCTATTCTGGAAAGCAGAGTAAAAATAAATATTTCAAATAAGATTTGTTCAAGCAGCTAACATTTTCTGGTTTTTTTTTACACATGTGAAGAGTTGGAAAGCAAATGCCAATTGAATTTGTTACGCTTTCTTATATCAATCAATCAATCAATTAGTCAATCTGTCAATCAGAAATGAGCTTGAAGGGACCTTGTGGGTCTTCTAGTCCAACTCCCTGCTCAAGCAGGAGACCTGTACTATTTCAGACAAGTGGCTGTCCAATTTCTTCTTAAAAATCTCCAGTGTTGGAGCACCCACAACTTCTGAAGATGGGCCTTTCCATTGATTAATTGGGAAGTTTCTTCTTAATTTCCAAGGTTGCTTCTCTCCATGATGAGTTTCCATCCATTGCTTCTTGTCCTGCCTTCAGGTGCTTTGGAGAATAGGTTGACCCCGTCTTCTTTGGGGCAGCCGCTCAAATACTAGAAAACTGCTATTATGGGTCTTCTAGTCCTTCTTTTCTCTAAACTAGCCAAATCCAAATCCTGCAATCGTTCTTCATATGTTCTAGTCTCCAGGTCTTTAAAATCACATCAGTTGCTTTTCTTTGCACTTTTTCCAAAGTCTCAACATTTTGTTTGTAATGTGGTGACCAAAACTGGGTGCAGGATTCCAGGTGTGGCCTTACTAAGACTTTATAAAATGGTTCTAATTCTTCGCATGATTTTGATTCTATGCCTCTGTTTCATAGTGTCTCCCCCCCCCCCTCCGTTTCACAGTGTCTTTTTGCATCTACCTCTCTGCTAGAAACTTTGAAGAATAGAGTTTTCTTTTTTGTGCCCCTTGGCTACTTGCACTTGTTAGTAGTTAATTGATGATAGAATCCACGCCTTGGGAGAAGACAGCTTGCCTGTTGCACCACTTCCTTATCTCTCTTTGCAGCCAAATGCAGGAAGTGCTTGTTAGAATACAAATTCGAGCTTTGGAGTAAGTCGCAAATCAAAGTTACCCAACTGCCTTTCAAGATTGTCTCCGTATTTGTGTTGATGCCCATGTCTTTTGATGCTGTGACATTCTTATTTTCTTGACAGTTGTAGCATGATTCCCTCTTCTAGGATCTCCATTAATGCCTACTTGTGCTCAAACTGTCTCTGGTCAACATTCTGCGTGTAAAGTTAGAGCTCTGACCCCTTCTACATAGAAGAGAGACCAGTCAGTTAGTGTAACCTGTTTGCTCTGGCGAAATGAAATGGTTATTTATTTATTTATTTAATTTGTCAACAAGTACAAGGAAACAAGTAGGAAAAACACATGTAAAAATGGCACAAATAAATGGATATAAACAAGCAAAACATAGCCATAAACACATAAATAGAGTACATATAAATGGGGACAGTAGGACAGGGATGGTAGGCACGCTGGTGCACTTATGCACACCCCCTTAAGGACCTCTTAAGAAACGCGTAAGGTCCACGGTAGACAGTTTAAGCTAAAAGTTATGGGGGTTGGAGGAACTAACAACAGGGTCAGGTAGGGTGTTTCACACATTTACTACTCTATTACTGAAATTGTTTTTCCTGCAATCAAGGTTAGAACGGATTATATTTAATTTGTATCTATTGATAGCCCTTGTGTTATTGCAGTTGAAGTAAAAGTAGTCATTAACAGGTAGGATGTCATGGCAGATTATCTTGTGCACTAAGCTCAGGTCGGAATGTAGACGGCGTAGTTCAAGGTTATCTAGGCCTAAAATTTCAAGCCTGGTGGTATACAGAATTTTATTATGAGCAGAGGAGTTGAGTACTCTTCTTGTAAAATACCTCTGGACCTTTGCTAAGGTTTGAATGTCCGAAATGAAGTGTGGGTTCCAGGCAGGTGAGCAGTATTCAAATGAAGGTCTGGCAAAGGTTTTAGATGCCCTAGTTTGCAGCATAGTGTTACCATAGAGAAAAGGACATAAAATAAGGTTGACAACTCTGAATGTTGTCTGGTTCTCTCTAGACATTGGTGTTTTAGAAGATTTCCCACCAAAATTGAACAGAATCAATGTAGCATGATTGATAGGCCCTATGAAGAATTCAAGATCCTGCCAAGTTTCAGATTCCATCAAGGGTTTTTTCCACAATCAAATTTTGAATAAGTCCCACAGTATATTTCTTTTAGGATAGAGAAATGTCAGAGATCTGGGACTCTAGAAAGAGTGCAGAAAAGAGCAACGAAGATCAGTAGGAAGATAAAATATATAAAGGATGGCTTCAGGAATTGGCCATGTCTATTTTAATGAGGAGAAGGACTAGAGGGTGACATGATAGCAGTCTTGCAATATTCTAAGGGGCTGTCACACAAAGAAGAGGGGGTCAACCTGTTCTCCAAACCACCTGAACACAGGACAAGAAGCAATGGATAGAAACTAATCAAGGAAAGAGCCAACCTAAAACGAAAGAAAAACTTCCTAAAAGTAAGAACAATTAATCTTGCCTTCAGACGTTGTAGGTGCTCCATCAATGGGGACTTTTAAGAAGAGATTGGGCAGCCACTTGTCTAAAATGGTATAGGGTTTCCTGCCTGAACCGTGAAGCAAGCTTAGTGAAGAGAAGGACCAGCGGAGACATGATATCAGTGTTCCAATATTGGAGGGGCTGCCACAGAGAGGAGGGGGTCAAGTTATTTTCCAAAGCACCTGAAGGCCAGAAAAGGAATAATGGATAGAAACTGACCTAGGAGAGATTCAACCTAGAAATAAGGAGGAATATTCTGACAGTGAGAACAATCAACCAATGACCTTCAGAATTTGTGGGAGCTTCATCACTGGAAGCTTTCAAGAAGAGACTGGACTGCCATCTGTCAGAAATGCTATAGGGTCTCCCACTTGAGCAGGGGGTTGGACTAGATGACCAACCCTTCCAACTCTGCTATTCTGTTGTCTTCGCAGAAGAGTTATGATAGAGAGTTGAACAAGTTGGTAAATCATATTACCTGGGGGTCCCGTCCCCCCCGTCAATGCCCTTGAAACATTCAACCTGCTTCTTCTCAATTTTCCCCACAAACAGAACTGAAAATTGCAACATCCTGTACAAAGCAGCAGAAAAACCACTCAATCTTTCAAGCAGTTGAGAAAGCTCTTCAGATACCTTGCAAGCACTGATTCACTGATTCCACAGCTTGGAGACACTGCTTGGAGAATCTACTTTGGGGAGGGAGGGATGATTGAAGCGTCCTTGAATCAAATGCCCCCATTCAAGGATTTGCAAAGCTCTATTTACCAGTTATCTAACTGCACATTAAGCTCAGCTCACCACTAGGTAGAGAAATAGACCTTGAAGATGACACTGTGACCTGATCGACTTACAGGCAGGATGGTATTAGAAATGCTTCAGGGACCCGCTTGGTCTTTGAGGCCACAGTGATAGCCTCCAGAAACCAGGGACTGAGCCTAAGATTTTTCCACCACCTTATAATCCTTCTTCATGATCCCAACTCTTAAAGTAAATTGGTTAAAACATTACAGCACAGGAATTTAAAATGAATCGGTTCCGCATTCGATCAGATGAACAGAACTTCTTTGTTCCTGGATTGATAGACAAATACAGCCGAACTTGGATTTGCACAGAAAATTCTGTACGCTCTTCTTTTGTGCAATTCTGAAAAAGTTACACGAACTCCAGTGTCTTCTGCTGCAGAATTCCCAGTGAAGTCTTAAATGACCAGCTGCAGTTTTAAATCAAGGTGTTCCACAAAGCGATAACAAATACAGACAAATGACACTGTCACTGGATGCAGAGCCACGGAAGCTGAAGATAATTCTGAGATAGGCCCAGAGGGATCGAGAATCAGATACGGAAAGCATTTACTAATCAAAAGGCAGCTTTTCAATTGACTTAGGAAGAGCGAGGACTGGTTGAAATGAATCAACGCTGTAGAGCAGAAGGAAAAGGTCATCTTCTATAAGGGAGTAGTGGAGTCTGTTCATTTGCCTATTCCCCCCCCCCCCCAAAGACCCACCAGAGAAGGACAAAGCAAAACTGGATTCACTCACTTGGCAATTTCAGATGTTCTGAGAGGACCTGAATAGAGATCGTGCACTACAGGGCTTAACTGCCCTTTTAAAGAACACGAGTTAAGTAACATCAGCTCCAGTTTCTCAATCATATGACCTTCCTGGAAATCTACAAGGAATTCATCCAAGTTGTATCTGCCACTCATGGATGGAAGATACAAAGAAGAAGAAGAAAAAGGTTCCCTATTTCTTGCCACCTGAGAAGAAGACGGAATTACTATTTCAGAGAACAAAGACAAGCGCTCAAAAATGCATAGCATTTTGACTATGCTGAATGATTTTATCACTTGATCAAATGGCTTGCTTGGAATCTGAGCCAAGGCTCTCATTCTCTTCCGTGTATTGATGGTCCCGCTGAACTTAAAGTAAGAACAGAGCAGTTTTAGGAACTTGCTACCAGATTTCAGTTTCTCACTAGTATCTCATTTACTAATTGAGACACTACCTGGGGGGACCACAGCTCCAGTCATAATCCTACCCAAGCATTAAGATCCAAACACAGGGGTGGGCTGCCTGGAGGTTTGCAGGGGTTCGGGAGAACCTCTAGCTAAGATTCTGTGCAGTTTGGAGAATCCACAAATCTCACTCCTGGCTGGCCCCACCCACCCCTCCCCTCCCAGGACTTCCCACGCAGCCCTTTATGGATGCGGGTAAGTGTAGGGTGCACGTGGCGTGGATGCTCGGAGAGGGTGAAAAACAGTCCTACCAGAAATTTGGAAAGGCCAGAAATGGGCCCATTTCCAGCATCCAGGGGGCCTCTGGAGCTGGGGAGGCCATTTTTGCCCTCCCGGAGGCTCAAAAACAACCTCTGGAGCCTGGGGAGGGCAAAAATGCCCCCCCTGGCCATGGTGCAGGAGGCCAACTAGGTCACACCCACCATGGCCATGCCCACCCAGCAACCATAGTGAGCCCTTGCTAAAACTTTTGAAGCCCATCCTTGGCGAAGGAAAGGTTCTCCAAAAGAAGAATCTCATCTTGTATCATTTCAAAGATGGATCTCTTCTGGATTGCTTTCAGACTATGGAATGTATTCGCCCATAGCATTTCATTCACGCGCAGTAGTCGTTCAAACTGATGCAAAAATAAAAGATTCCAGTTAAAGATCCTTGAGATAAAGTTGATATCAAATGAATCTAAGATACTTGAGGGGATTGACTTATTCTGCATTTCGGACATTGCACTGCATTTCAGACATTAAAACCTTAGAGAGGGTCCAGAGGTATTTTACAAGAAGAGTACTCAACTCCTCTGCTCACAATAAAATTCCGTATACCACCAGGCTTGGAATTTTAGCCCTGGCTAACCTTGAACTACGCTGTCTACATTCTGACCTGAACGAAATAATCTGCCATAATGTCCTACCTGTTAATGGCTACTTTTACTTCAAATGCAATGACACAAGGGCCATCAGTAGATACAAACTAAATATAATACGTTCTAATCTTACTGCAGGAAAAACTATTTCAGCTATAGAGTAATAAATGTGTGAAACACCCTACCTGATTCTGTTGATAGTTCCTCTAACCAACATACCTTTTACCTTAAGGTGTCTACCGTGGACCTTACGTGTTTCTTAAGAGGTCCCCATCCCTGCCCTAAGTGTCCCCATTTATATGTACTCTTTTTGTGTTTATGGCTATGTTTTACTTATTTATATCCATTTATTTGTGCCATTTTTTCATGTGTTTTCTTACTTGTTTCCTTCTACTTGTTGACAAATAAAAAATAAATAAAATAAATAAATTCTCCAAAGGATCAGAGGGCAGGGCAAAAGTAATGGGTGGAAGCGTGTTAAACTCAACCTAGAAATATGAAGAACTTTCCTGACCGTGAGAACAATTAATCAATGGAATAGTTTGCCTTCTGGGGTTGTGGGTGTGCCATTGCTGGAGATTGTCAAACCATTTGACTGGGATGGTATAACAAGAGTATACAGTCACCTGCCTTGAGCAGAAGAGCTCTACTAAAATACCTCTAAGGTCTCATCCAGCCCTGTGATTCCATATTCTATCTAGGTGTAACATGTACATGGTTTTAACCTTCATCCCTCCCATCTTGTGGGCAGGAAAGCATGACCAAGTCATCTGGTTCACATGTGCTTCTTCACACGATACCACAGATATTCTGTCTTTCTGGATCAACAAATTATTACGGATCATATGCAAGTTGCCCAAGGTCAATCATATGTACAGGGTATTATTACCAGGTTATAATCTTAGACTATTATCCAGAAACAACTTATGTTGAATCCAAAGGGGTTCATGTCTAAATAAATCAAGATCACGTGAATCGATAATACCACTTTATAATCCCTTGGTAAGGACACACTTGGAATACTGCATCCACTTTTGGTCCCCACGATGTAAAAAAGATGTTGAGATTCTAGAAAGAGTGCAGGGAAGAGCAACAAAGATGATTACGGGACTGGAGGCTAAAACATGAACAACAGTTGCAGGAACTGGGTATGTCTAGTTTAATGAAAAGAAGAACTTGGGAGACATGATAGCAGTGTTCCAATATCTCAGGGGTTGCCACCAAGAAGAGGGAGTCAAACAATTCTCCAAAGCACCTGAGGGCAGGACAAGAAGCAATGGGTGGAAACTAAGCAAGGGGAGAAGCAACCTAGAACTAAGGAGAAATGAGGACCCAGATTGTTGGGGGCAATATGCTGACTCTCTGTAAACCGCTTAGAGAGACCTGAAGGCCTATGAAGCGGTATATAAGTCTACTGCTATTGCTATTGCTATTTCCTAACAGTTAGAATAATTAATCAGTGGAACAACTTGCCTCCAGAAGTTCCCAACACTGGAACTTTTAAGAAGATGTTGGACAGCCATTCATCTGAAGTGGTGTAGGGTTTCCTGCCTAAGCAGGGGGTTGGACTAGAAAACCTCCAAGGTCCCTTCCAACTCTGTTATTCTATTCTATTCTAAATGCAAACACAACTGCACTCTCTGTCGTCCTTAAGAAGAACCCCTGATTTTAGGCAGGAGAGCATTTTGGAAATTAAATACGAGACTCCAACTGTGCTGTCATGGAGCCTCCCTTCATTATTTCACAAGATGTTCTTCCCACATCCACCACAAAAGAATTTTGTAAGTTTCTGGTTTGATTGCAATGGCTCCTTGGAGAAATGGGGCTCACTTGAGTAAGCAATTTTGCTCTAAAAATTGTGTAATTTGGTGTTCTTTCTGGAGGGTGTAAGGAACGTCAAGTACCCTTCCCCCATAGTGTCACACAGGTTGGCAAAGCCAGAGCCGCAAGTGCTGTAACAATGGTGCCCACAGATGTCTGCCCAACATGTGGCAGAACATTTCGTGCTCTTATAGGCCTTACCAGCCACCTGCAGACACATTGTGGACAACCTGATAGATGTCAAGGTCCTCTTCAAACACAATGGATGAACATCATCATCAGTGTCACACAATTATTTTCTTTGACAATAGCATTCCAACAGATATTCAAAAGCTGAGTCATTCACAGAAGTCTGTGAGAATTTTGACTTCAAGGGCACTGAACAGATCTAGAAATTGGCTGTTACCATTTTGCCCATTAGACTTAGAATTAGAAAAATAAGAATGAATGGAAAAGAACATTTGCATTAATTGCACAACAATTAACAGTTTCCACTGGGAAAATGTGAGCATCCAAAACCAGGCCAAGACCCAAAAATGCCAGAGAATTCCTGGAAGCCTGTCACTCAAACAAATCAGCCATCAGCAGGCACATAGAAATGAACTACATTTACATATCATTAAAAAGAGAGAACCAAAAGCTAAAAAGGAAACATTAAAAAAACACAAAATATCTCTTCACCAGCAATCAACACCAGATAAGCAGAGATTAATACCAGGATTAATACTAGACCAGCAGTCAAGCAATAAAAATAAAAATTAAGTATCTTGCCCCTTTCAAGATGGCTGCTGCACAGTTTTTTCCCCTCTTACCTACGATCTGTTGATGTCACTGCTAAAGCTGGTTCAATCACAGGGCTGCCTGGTTTTGAAGGGGAGCACTTAGCCATCACCCAAGATGACTTTTGGGCAATCCCAATGGGCAAGTGGGAATCTTGAAGATTCCAATTACTTCTAAAGCAGTGGTTCCCAACCTTTTTTTGGCCATTCCTCACCTAAGCATTCCTAAATTCCTGTCCCCCCCCCCCCTTGTTACATATAATTCTTACTTTACTCAGAAAGTGAACTCTAAGGCAGAGGAAGCCAAAAAGGCCATTAACATGGTTTAAATAAGGTCCAAATTGCTCCCCTATGGGGCGTGGACCCCATGTTAGGAACCACTGATCTAGAAGCAATCCAAAAGTTATTGGGCATATCCAACGTCCGGTCAATCAGTTTCATTTTCTAAGCGCTCCAGAATTTTAACTTTCCTATTTTGACTTCATTGTTTCATTTTGCTTATTGTTTTAAAAGTTGATTAACAGTTGGGTGCTGATTTATTTCAATCCCTTGCTGGACTCTAATTGCTTTTTCTCGCTTTTTCTATCGATATACTGTATGATATACTGTATGTTCTTCTGCTGAAATTGGAAGATGTTCTTTCACAATGTATGGCTCAACATTAACTTTTCAGTTATCTGCAATTTCAACAAAAGTGTAGTTTTCTGGTAGATATCGGGTCATGTTTGGGGAAATTTCTTGCAAAACCAGAACTTTATTTTTTTTAACCTTCCAGGTCAAATCTATTGATTTATTTATATAATGGCAGTTTTTTTTAAATTACTTCAAATAGTGTCCCCAAAATAACCTCAAAGTAGTTAAATCAAGGGTGTCCAATCTTGACAATTTACAGACCCCAGAATGCTGGCTAGGGAATTTTGGGAGTTGATGTCCACAAGTCTTAAAAGTTGCCAAGTTTGGACACGCCTGAATTAAATGAATCCCTGGAGTGTTGTTCCAAAACTTACATATTAACAAAACACGGAGCCTTCCACACTTAGGAAATATTGAATTGATAAAATCTTGTGGGTGAATCGTCTTTTCATCATGGAAAAGCAAGAAATATTGACACAATTATACAAGAATGAAAAATAAGCTTTCTGGAATAAAAATGGGAAGAAAACAGAACAGTGTGCTGATATTTGTAGCAGTCAATCAATCTAGAATGCAGCTGAGTTTGTACTGCGTAAAAACATCTGCGAGATCTTTTGGTTTTAACATTAACATTTTGGGTGAACCTGGTCACTGTGTAGATTCGCATCTTTTAATCAGCACCCTTTTAGATCTCTCTATGTGCGTGTTTATATGTGTGTCTGTCTCTACTGTACCCAAACAGCCACGGATGTTTCAGGCAATCATTATTGCTGGTTCACTCTTGGACACTTTGCAAGCATGCACAGTGCAATAAAAATTGTTCTGCGCATGTGCAGAAGAACCAGTTCGGGGGCGTGGCCGGCCTGGGTCGCTACCGGTTCCAGCAACCGAGGCCACCAAACCACTACTAGTTCGGCCGAACTGGTCCGAACCGGTAGGAACCTCCCACTGACTCTAGCCATATTCACATAAAAATGTATGCGCGGAGGGGTGGGGCATGGGGGGGTCACACACACATTGCATTATGGGTGTGGGGACACATGCATGCGCTTTCGGCATGCAACAACAAAAAGGTTAGCCATCACTGTCCTATATCATTGCAGACAAATGGCTGTCCAACATCTTCTTAAAAGCCTCAAGTGATGTAGCACCCACAACTTCTGGATATAAACCATTTTACTGTTGAATTCTGCTTACTGCCAGGAAATTTCTTCTTAGTTCTAGGCTGTTTCTCTCTTTAAGGCGCTCCCATCCATGTCCTGCCATTGGGTTCTTTGTAGAATAAGTCAATCCCCTCTTCTCTATGACTGGACCTCAAGTATTGGAAGACAGTTATTACATTTCCCCCCACCACCCCAATCCCTCTCTTTGGTAGGCTAGTCATATCTAGCCCTGTTCTTTGTATGATTTAGACTCAAGACCCTTTATCAGCTTTATTGAATAATAGTGGTAATCTTCCAGGGGAACAATTAATACTCTGCAATTAGACTCAATCAACAGTCACATTACTATTAGGCCTATCATAATCCAGGAAATAAGTTTATTTTTTTTAAAAAAAAAAATCACATAAGCCCATAAAGTTGTCAGGGTTCCAAGTAACACCCCCAACGAAATAAAACTCCTAGACTTGAGTTTCCTCAAAGTTCCATTTTCTTAGAACTGTCATATTGGCACATCTGGGAAGACCCAAATCTGAAAGTTTCCAGGTTTTCCCCACCCCCCAAAAAATTCATGCCCCTGCCCAGCACCCGCATGTCCATCACATGGTCCAATCAAAACACTGTCCCAAACGGAGATGCCCAGTGGTGGAATTCACATTTTCTTTACTACTGGTTCTGTGGGAGTGTCTTGGTGGGCATGGCATGGCTTGGTGGGTGTGGTAGGGGAAGGATACTGCAAAATCCCCATTTCCTCCTGATCAGCTGAGACTCGGGAGGCAGAAAATAGATGTGGGCGGGGTCAGTCAGAGGTGGTATTTACCAGTTCTCTGAACTACTCAAAATTTCCACTACCAGTTCTCCAGAACTGGTCAGAACCTGCTGCATACCACCTCTGGAGATGTCTCCCAGTTCCTTCCTTATAAGTGCAGGGCAAGTTGCCCTTGAGTCTCTGAGAAAGGAATGTTATTTTGGATTATATATCACCCATGCTCCATATATCCCCCCTCCCAGTTTCCCACAGTAGTAAACATGGCAGGTCTGAAGGCCTAATGCAAAAGATGGCTTCCAGGCCTGACAAAAGTATTCTTTGTTCTTATTGTGTCTTATCATTTTAATTGGGCACAATCTTTTGGTGTGATATTATAATTTACACATCTTTGTTTTGGCAAACTGAAGAAGTTTAAAGGCACCAGTGTGAAACTTAAGGCGCTAATAGATAAAGGAACCCACAAGTCAACCTGAGCAAAACTACAGGGACATTGTTTCAAAGGACAAGTGTTCTGTCTTCCTTGATCCAGTTGTGAAACTAAGGCAATTTT